>NC_136794.1:1274439-1364439 GCF_951216825.1 Electrona antarctica
CTTCTAAATCCTGACAGTTGTCTGAAAAACCCTATGTTTCCATGTCAATGGTTCTCAAACTATTTCACGTCAAGGACGCCAACATTTTTAAATTGGCCCCCATCTGAAAATATGTTGTTCCAGGGACCCCCAGAATCAAAGATGAGTTAAAAACGTTCGCCCTGAAAGAATATATATTCAAAGATTTGCACTACATTTTCGCGATTTTTCAAAAATAGCAGATCTACAAGCTCAGAGCATTTTTTTTCAATAGCTAAAGTATAACATGATGCTCTAAAACACCAACAAAGGTTTCCCGCCCTGAACGGGTTAACGAGCAGTAACCAGAGCCCTGGTGGTGCTATGATAATATTAACGTTAGGACAGTGAAAGGTCACACCGAGGAGCGCAGATAGTTTTTCATGGCGTGCGCTCTGAGCGCGCAGATGGCTCCAGCCAGTGGCGTGCACAGACATTTAGAGGGGCAGGTGCTCAAGTTAAAAAAGGGCACCTTGTGCAGCGTGGAACCGGCCGGTTGCCTTAATCCATTTTGGGCGGGAACCCCTTTTGGTGTTAGCATTATGTTATGCTTTAGCTATTGAAAAATAGCAGATCTACAAGCTCATAGCGCGCCACCGAGTGGCGCGCTATGAGCTTGTAGGTCTGCTATTTTTGAAAAAGAAAAAAAGAAAGAAAAAAAAGCTTCTTTTTTTTTTTTCAAAAGGGCACATTGCCAAAAGGGCAGGGGGTGCTCTAGCACCCCCTAGTGTCTATCTGTGCACGCCACTGCCAGCATTGCAGGGCGAGAGGATTCTGTTGACAGGGAAAGTGGAATTAAGTGCGTGTACGATTTTGACGTGTTTTTATACTTATATACCGATTTCCAGTACTTTTACTTCTACTCCGCTACATCTCAAGAGGCCAATATTGTACTTTTACTCCACTACAATTATTTGAAAACATTAGTTACTAGTTACTTTTCAGGATTGTGATCCATCCATCCATCACAACATACATGAACCACTTCAGCCCTACACAGCATATACATTTCGTCCATTTTAAAACAGCGGATCTACAAGCTCACAATGTGTCGCCATGCGATGCATTGCGAGCTTGTAGATCGGAGTAAATGTCCACATTGCATTAATGATATGCCTTTACTTAAGTAAAAACTCTTAACATGCCTCCTCCCCCCCCCCCCCCCGCACGCCACTCGTGTCCACAAGTTGCGTGCCGCAGCAGAATGCGGCGGAGGCAGTCAGGGAGAGCGTACGTGCCCCCACACCCCCCCTCTCCCCCCCCAGGGAGCGTATCGGAGCGATCGGGGAGGATTAACTGACTGAATGTGACGATCATCTTTTTGACCACGTTGAAAAGGTCAGCTAGCGCCGCCCGGGGTCTCCATCTGTCCCAGCTGTCACTCAGCACACCTGTCGCCCACGTTTTTGACATCCCCCCCCCCCCCCTCCCTGTGATGAGGTCAGCTCATTTGGGGCACATATTTGGGGCAAGTGGCGCTATGGCCGTGTTTAGCGCAAGGAGTGTTTTTTTGTGTGCAAAACTATAATAATAAAAAAAGAAAAATATGTCTTTTTTGAAGTCTAAAGAGTTAAGTCTTAAAAAGACAAAAAGAGTCTATTTTGAAGTCCAAAATATGCCCAAATAAGGGCAGATCCGATACTTTTCCGATATACCGATACAGTATCGGGACATCTCTAATGAAACCCCCCCTAGTTTACGTCACATGCTAAGCATGATGACATTTCACATGGGTTGCAATTGGTCACTCACATATCATTTGGGGAAAACAATAAAAGAAATGTTCACCATCTTGGAATTTTGAGTGGCCAGCACCTTTTTCCATAAGAGTGTCTGTGCCAAATACGATTATTTCATTAATCTGCCACACTATACTGACAATTTCGTCAACAGATTAAAAAAAAACTAGACCAAAATGTCAGGGAGGGACTAGTGGAGGAGAGATCCAGTAGAACCAAAAGACAAGTCGTGTTATGCTCGCTCGTGTGCCGTGTCACTCTCCGAAAATAGCAGATCCACAAGCTCACAAAATGTGTCGCGCTGCCACACGTTGTGAGCTCGTAGATCTGCTATTTGCGCCACGCACACAGCAGAGTATAGGCAGATTTGGCAGAAATCCCCCATAATGCATCTGAAAATAGTGTGTGCTCCGTAAAAGAAGATTCATTTTGGGTAGGATTTTAAAATGATTCAAACTTTCTTCTACTTTTTCCCTTTCTTTTCTTGTTGTAATTTTTGAACATGATTAACCCAAATAAAGGCCAGGAACACAGAATTACGTTAATTCCCCCGCCTGTGCCAGAACGTGAAATGAAGTCTTTCTTTAACTGGTTCCGTCCACCAGACGTGTCCACACGTCCTAGGGATTCCAACCGACGCGTTCAAAGGACGCATCCTAATGATACCAGGCGAGAGAAGGATATTCTGAATTTTTTCCTTTTTTTTATTTTTCAGTCCGACTCTCGGCCACCGCCATTCGCGCTCTGCACTCATATTAGCTTACCGTTGACTTAGCTGTTAGCGCGGCAGAAAGAATGCCTCGTCTCTCCTAATCCAGGGCGCTCTCTGTGGTTTTGATCTGATTGATATACTAGCGCTTCATTTCTGATCCTCATCCGCCTCTCCCTTCTAGCGATATAATAAAATCGAGACCAAGGTAAGCTAGAGAAATATTTCTCATTTTCTTTCCCGGATTGTTTCCGGGAAAAAATACTGTACAGTATTAATGTACAGTTCCCCTCCCCCCCCCACCCACCACCACCCCCTAAAAAAAAAAAAAGTAGCTGATCTTGGGAAACTAACTCATTTATTAGTTCACCAGAACACATGGAACACATTATGCAAATGAATGGCTGTGAAATTACATTTGATAACATAATATTATATAATATGGACGTCACAGAGACAGAGGTGTGAGCTGACGCAGCAGGGCGAGGGCCTGGCCTTCGTCCTTGGGGACGTCACAGAGCGGCTGCAGCAGCGGCCTCCCGTGGATGCACGTTGTCGCGTCGTCGACACCCAGCTGGCGCTCCATGCGCAGCACGATGGCCTTCACGTCGTCCCGGCTGGGGCGGGCGGGCAGCTGACGGGCCAATCGGACGGCCTCGCCCTGCGGGGGAGGAGGAGGAGGGGGCAACCGTTAATCTTATTAACCCACTTCCGACGTGGCATTTAGAATGTCATTACAGGCGGACACTTGCAGACATATTTACTCTTTTCACCACCCAAACAAAAAATGGGACCAGATTTGACCGAGGGCCTGCCATCGTGCAGCTTCCCGCTTTTCACCAGAGGAGAAAAACTGAATTTATTTATTTTTTAATCCAATATGAGTTAATAGCACAGGCAGACTCTTCACATACTAGACTAGAGCATGTCTGAAATAAATACCAGAGCTGAAATCGACATGTAAATATGAAATAAATGCTTAAACATGTAGCTAGGTGTAATGTTAGAGACCACAGAAGACATGTGAAATACATGCTTAAACATGTAGCTAGGTGTAATGTTAGAGTCCACAGAAGTGAACCTTTCAAGCCTGTTTTCTCAACTCGCTGTTTCTCTGCAAGACATTACTCTATATAAGCCACATCTCCAAAACTGGTGGGTCAAACTGAACAGCCAATATGTCAATTTGAAGCTATGATTCCCTGCTTTCATATGACGATGCGTTGAGAGCTCGTAGAGCAACTATTTTGTTTCTTTCAACTACTTTTTTTCCCACATCCTATTGCTTTCTGAAATGACGCCTCTGCTCCCCAGAGTATTTCTACGTTGTAATAGTGCTACTTTCATTTAAAGGAGAATTCCATAGAAGGCTTTCTTACCTTTATTTGTAGTTGTTACGTCCCCACCAAAGAGGTCCAGGTGTTATTTTGTGCAAAAGTGCATTATTGGCTATTTCACTATTAGCACAACACCCCAATGCCCCATTCAATTCAATTCAATTCATTGAAGGCTTATGGTAGGGGAAATAGCCAATAATGCGCTTTTGCACAAAATAACACCTGGACCTCTTTGGTGGAGACGTAACAACTACAAATAAAGGTAAGAAAGCCTTCTAGCATGGCATTCTCCTTTAAGGTGGGGTCCTGGGAGTTTAGGCCAAGTATAGTAGCCTGATCCCAGTTTGATTTGGGATGTCTGGAGCATTGTTTTTAACCCATTTTGGACTGAGGTGGATTTAAAAAAAAGGCTTAAAAATGTTTCTATGTCAGTGGTGCTCAACCTTTTTCATGTCAAGGACCCCCAGAATTATCTCTATTAGGCCACGGACCCCCATCTCAAAATATGTTGTTCGCTCTGAAATATATATTCAAAGATTTGCACCACATTTTCACGACTTTTCAAAAACAGCAGACCTACAAGCTCGTGCGCTTGCGCTTGTAGATCTGCTATTTTGCAATAGCTTAAAGCATGACATAATGCTTGAAACACCAAAAAGGGGTTCCCGCCCCAAAAATGGGTTAAGGGCCTTAGAGGTGCTGTATTACGTGGTACCAGAAAAAGGTCTTCCTCACCTGCAGGTAGTTGGTGACTTTGAGCGGCCTGCAGTCGCGCAGCGCTCCCCGTGCGCTGCCCGAGCGCTGGACGATGCTCAGGATCTCCCTCAGGTCCTCCAGGCCCACGAACGGCACGCAGTCGGCCATGGCCGTCACCTCCAGATGGCCGTCGGCTACACGGGCCAAAGAAACGGTGCCAAAGAAAGAAAGCACACGCCACCACGATTAACACATTTAGACCTGAGGATGATTCTAAAAAAAAAACTGACAAGTTTTCTGAAAAACCTGTGTCATGTTTCTGTGTCAGTGGTTCTCAAACTATTTCATGTCAAGGACCCCCAAAAATATATGTAATTGCCCCCCCCCCCCCCCCCCCCCCCATCTGAAGCCAAGATGGGGGGGGGGGGGGGGGGCAAGATTTGTGTTAAAAATGTTCGCTCTGAAATAATATATATTCAAAGATTTGCGCCACGTTTTCACGATTTTTATAAAATAGCTCGTAGTGCAGCACTCTGTGCCGCGCTATGAGTTTGTAGATCTGCTATTTTTCAATAGCTAAAGTATAACATAATGCTTAAAACACCAAAAAGGGGTTCCCGCCCAGAATGGATTAACACATTTAGACCTGAGGCCAAATTCTACACACAATTCTTCTATATCCTGACAGTTTTCTGAAAACTAATTTGTGTCAAGGAGCCCCGGAATTATCTGTATTTGGCCGCCAACTGAAAATATGTTGTTCCAGAGACCCCCCCCCCCCCCCCCCCCCCAAGAAGCAAATATTCGAGTTAAAAACGTTCGCTGAGAAATACTATATATTCAAAGATTTGCACATGTCTTCATGATTTTTCAAAAATCAAAAAAAAATATCTGCTATTTTTCCATATATATGGTTAAAAGCTATTAGCGGCGACACGGATGCGTCCTCAGGGTCTGAATGGGTTAATACACTCCAGACGCCATCACTAACTCCAGGAAATCATAATAAATAAACATCGGGGCTCGGCTCGCTCGCTCGCGCCCGTACGGACAGACGGACGGACGGGGCGACCCAAGTCAAACACTGTGGCGTTCCAAATGGAGTGTTAACCCATTTTGGCCTGACGTCGAAATAAAAAAAAACGTTCGCTCTGAAAGAATAAATATTCAAAGATTTGTGCCGCATTTTCACGACTTTTTCACGACTTTTTCAAAAACATATATGTAGATCTGCTATTTTTCAATAGCTAAACGTTAGTATAACGTAATGCTTTTTAAAACACCAAAAGGGGGTTTCCCGCCCAGAATGTGTTAAATGGCTGTTACAAGGCCTCGGCGGGGCCGCTGGGAGGAAGCTGTCACGCAGGGAGACGGAGAATGATGGCTCTGCTCCGCAGCGGAGGAACTCCTCTGTCTGTCCGTGACGAATGGATGCACACGCACACACACACACACACACACGTACACACACCCGCACGCACGCAGCACACACAGCGTACGTATATGCACGCACGCACGCACAGCACAGCACACAGCTCTGACAAATGACTCTGGAAAACTAACTGAGCTGAGTGAGTTTGTGGATGGGGTATTCCAAGTCCAGAGATTGACTGAAATTGTTGGGATGTTTCCGCGTGCATAATATTTCGTGTTCTTCTGGTGAAATTGTTAGGATGTTTTCCATGCATCTGGTGAATGGGGGGGGGGGGGCCAGGCGGTCCTAACTGGACCGCAAGGTTGGCTTTCTGTTAACGTGTTTGTTCCTTCGTCTGTCTGAGGAAGAACAAATGCTCCTGGGCAGGGTTAGGGTGCACTGCTGTCACACATAAGAGAACAATTTAGGCATTTAGCAGACGCTCTTCTGTATAAAATGCTATCTAAGAGACATTTGTTCACTCAAGTTTTTGGCAATTAGTTTGTTGTTTGTTTCTGTATTTAAAGCGTCCTTGGGTTTCTTGAAAGGCGCTATATAAATTCAAGTTATTGTCTCCACCAGGCCGAAGGCATGGGGAGAGAGTATGTTTTGCACTCCGTCCGTGTGTGTGTGTGTGTGTGTGTCCGTCCTTCCTTCCGTCCTTCCGTCCGTCCGTTATCAGCTAATCTCCGGCACCGTTGGCCCGATCCATGCCAAACTTTGCACACACACTCCCTGGATGCCAACAACGAACCTCTGCCCCAAATATTCTTCAATGGCCTGTTATAGCGCCACCATGAGGCCGATTTAGGCAAAACACATTTCTGTACATTACTCGTACACATTTTATCCATACATCACACAATTCGGTATACACTATCTTCATAGTCATGTGATCAACACGGATCTGCACCATTTCCCATCTTCCATCCTGATTGGCTAAGATTGGCTTCCAAAGCTCACATGATTGGTCCCTTTCGAACAAAATGTCGCAAATCACAAACACAGTGTGCAATTTCCGTGAAATTATACACGCACATTTCCACTAGGCCGAGGACGACATGCCACTCATTATTTTCCAAATCAGCCTCATGGTGGCGCTATAACAGGCCAATTCCTGTTTTTAGCTATAACTGCATCGATCTGTATACAACTTATGTATGCGCACTCCCTAGAGGCCATGGAAAAACATTGTCTCTGCATCCCTCCACATCTACCGGTTATAGCGCCACCATGAGGCCGATTTCTGCAAAACACATTGCTTATGTTAGTCGCACAGATTTCATCCAAATCTCACGCAAATCGGTACACATGATCTCTGTAGTCATGTGAACAAGACAGTCTGTTGGATTTCTCAGATTCTACACTGATTGGCTAACATTGCCTTCCAAAGTTTTCAGGAGTGGCCCGTTTTGTTCAAAATGCTGCACATGTCCTGCTCATCCAGAATTCTATCCTCAGAGATGCTATGAGTGATCTGGCTCTGCATTTCCTCAACAAAAGAACATTGTTGCAAAAAACAAACAAACAAACAAACATGTTTATATTACTCCTAAACATTTTGCCAAACATCTCACACAGTCCTATCCTCCTGGTGGAGACCTGTGCCCGGAAGGGCACTTTTTCTAGTTATTATTATTATTATTAAGTCTATTATTAAGTTATTGAGTGCTATCTAAGGGGCTAGGGCAAGTGCTACGGGCCATGATGGAGTTTGAAAAGGTGGGTTTTGTGGGATGGGAAGTGCATTTCGGGCGGGAACCCCTTTTGGTGTTTTAAGCACTATGTTATACTTTAGCTATTGAAAAATAGCAGATCTACAAGCTCGTAGGTCTGCTATTTTTGAAAAAGCGGTTTAGACAGTTTTTGGTTTAGACTAGTCATTGGTTAGACCAGTCATTAGTCCTACAACTACAACCTATCTCAAACCCTCACCCTAACCCTAACCTCCCACGGGGCAGCACACCTAAACCTAACCTTAACCCATGTCTAACCAATGACTAGTGTAAACTAAGTATGCACCCCGTATACAAACTATACACTATACACTAAATGCTATGTAAGTTACATAAGTTGAGCCTTTGCATACGCCTGTAAGGTCGTCGAGGCTATACTAGGGCAAGTGCTACATGGAGTCTGAAGAGGTGGGTTTTTCAGACTACGGTGGAAGATTGGGAGGGAGTCTGTAGTTCTGACTGCGATGGGAAGACCGATATTTCCTTAGACAGAGCAGTATACATACTGGTAATTAGTTATAGTAATCCAACTCTGATGCAAATAATGGACTGTAATCCTGTTCCTCTGGACTGTGTGTTTGACATTTGTGTTGCGTGCGTGTGTGCGTGTGTTGCGTGTGTGTGTGTGTGTGTTGCATGCGTGTGTGTGTGTGCTCGCGCAGGTACCTACCTGGAGTAAGTGTGATTATGAAGCCGTTTTAAGGGTGTTTGTGTGTGTGTGTGAGCGTGAGTGTGTGTGCGTGCATGCGTGCGTGTGTGTGTGTGAGCGTGAGTGTGTGTGCGTGCATGCGTGCGTGTGTATATGTGTGTGTGTGTGTGTGTGTGTGCATGTGTTTATGTGTGTGTGTGTGTGTGTGTGTGTGTGTGTGTGTGTTGTGACGGGCACAGGGCCTATGTCAGGGTTTATGTGTGTGCTTTACTAATAGTAATCTGTCTTTCAGTGTGATGCGACCTGGTTGAAGAGTGGTGGCAATCAAGGATACACATACCTTAACAGTGTTTGTGTGCGTGCGTGCGTGCGAGTGCAGGCAGCTACCTGGACATTCCATGACGGTGAAGCCGTTGGCGACCAGCCTGGGATCACAGAACGAACGTCGTCCGTCCGCGTCGCAGCCATCCGACTTCTGCATGGTGCACAGCGCCCGCCACAACTCTGCCCCCCCCAGGACACTGGAGGAAACACACCCACAATGTGTAAACTCTGCCCCCCAGAGGACACTGGAGGAAACACACCCACAATGACTGAACTCTGCCCCCAAGAGGACACCGGAGGAAACACACCCACAATGTGTAAACTCTGCCCCCCAGAGGACACTGGAGGAAACACACCCACAATGTGTAAACTCTGCCCCCCAGAGGACACTGGAGGAAACACACCCACAATGACTGAACTCTGCCCCCAAGAGGACACCGGAGGAAACACACCCACAATGTGTAAACTCTGCCCCCCAGAGGACACTGGAGGAAACACACCCACAATGACTGAACTCTGCCCCCAAGAGGACACTGGAGGAAACACACCCACAATGTGTGAACTCTGCCCCCCAGAGGACACTGGAAAAAACACACCCACAATGTGTAAACTCTGCCCCCCAGAGGACACTGGAAGAAACACACCCACAATGACTGAACTCTGCCCCCCAGAGGACACTGGAGGAAACACACGCCATGTTTGGTATTTGACGTCATCGGGTTGAAACGACACTGATGGCCAATCAGCCGCTGTGTCTGATTTTCAACCGAGTCTATAACACCGCTGTGGACGGAGTCACCTGACCTGGATCGCCAGAACATGTTTAACCCATTGTGAAAGGGAACCCCTCTTTTGGTGTTTTAAGCATTATGTTTACTTTAGCTATTAAAAAAATAGCGGATCTACAAGCTATTTTTGAAATATCGTGAAAATGTGGCGCAAATCTTTGAATATTCTTTCAGAGCGAACGTTTTTAACTCAAATCGTTGCATCTGGGGAGGTCCCTGGAACAACATATTTTCAGATGCCAATTACATATCATTTTGGGGTCCTTGACATGAAATATTGAGCACCACTGCACTGATATAGAAACATGATGTTTCGTCATTATTTAGAAGACATTTTTAAAATGTCGACGTCGGGCCTAAATGGGTTAAGGCAACAATTAAATGCAACGTTTCGACCGACATATTTGCCTAATGAAGACCTAGTCGGTCGAAACGTCGCATTTAATTGTTGCCTTAAAATAAAGCAAGTCTCGGAGCTCTACAAACTGGCGTGCGGATGTTCTTCCTCTTCCTTGATGTTTGCCTTGATTGCCTGACATCCAGCACCTGGCCTGAATATAAGCATTGAGATGTGCACACAATCTTCTCTGTGAATTGACAATGAATGGCCACCTTAGTGGAATATCTAAATAATAAAAACTATACATCTAAACTACAGTTAGGTTCTTAGCTTACGCATTATACGCGTTTCATGATAACTACTTTTTATGTAGGCTATGTGATGTATTGCCATGCTTTTTTGTTCTTGCTTATTGTAAGTCGCTCTGGATTACGAGCGTCTGCTAAATGCCTACATTGTAAATTGTTTGTGTAAAGACAAACATTGTCTTAAAGGGGCATTCCACTCATTTTCAACATTTTACTATGTCATTAATGTACCTTAGAGCTGTTGTGTGGAAATAATAAAAAAAAGTTCCCCCATTCTGTGTTTCCTAGAACTAGAGGTCTGAACAAAATCATTAACATGGTGAAACACATCTTGATGATGTCATCAAGATGTGTTTCACCATGTTAATGATTTTTTTCATAATTACAGTTCTAGGAAACACAGAATGGGGGGACTTTTTATTATTTCCACACAACAGCTCTAAGGTATATTAATGACATAGTAAAATGTTGAAAATGGGTGGTTTTCCCCTTTAACACAAACATTGAATGCCATTGACAATGAATGGCCAGCTTTGTGTAAACACAAACATTGCGCAAACGCAAACATTGAAGATCAGATGAAATTCTGATTGGTCGGAATGAGACGATGTATGATGATGATGCATGATGATAAGAGTCGCCCCTCACTTCACACGGGTGTGATTTTTTTTAAAAACGCTGCTCTGTATTCAGACTAGGAATGTCCCGATACACTTTTCTTTCGTTCCCGATCCGATCCCCGATACCACAATTTCTGTGTTAGAATACCAATACCAGAGCAATAATATCTATATTTTATCTGTTGTTTATAGCAGACTCCAAAGCAAACTCCACATGCCCCAACATTATATTTACCTGCCATAGTGTCAACCCCTTACCCCTGTGTCGGATCGGTGGTTAGACTGGCATATTCACCGATATGACCAAAAATGGCCCGATGCCGATACTTTTCCGATACCGATACAGTATCGGGACATCTCTAAATCAGACAAACTCCAGACAAACTCCAGACTCCTCATGCATAGAAGGAAACATGAGGTCAGTCAGTTGCTCTCCCCAGGTTGGCGGAGGGAGTGTAGAGCCCAGGATTACATTACTGACAGTGAGTGGAAAAAATGGGTTGTGATAAAAATTAGGAAAGAAAGAAAAAAGAATAGAAGAAACTGAAGGATTAACAGGAGCTGTCAGTAGTGGTAGAAAAAGCACCCCACATTTTTTTTTACTTAAAGGACCACTTCACCACTTTTCAACTTCTCTTCCTATAATTGGTCCTACCTAATGTTCATGATAAAATACCACAATTTTTTCCTACCCAGTCTGTGTCTCATAGGAGGGCTGTGGGCAGTTCAGAAACCCGTCCACCAGTGACATCATCGATGGTGAATCCAAGCTAATAGAAACGGCAGGCTTTCTTTTCCTGAAAAGTTGCAATGCAAAAGTTGAAGCCATCGTTCTCACGATAATACAAATCTAGATATATTTTAAAACAAATCTTGTTTAAAAAAAATCTGCCTAATGATGATGTCACTGGTGGACGGGTGTCCGAACTGCCCAAAGCCCTCCTATGAGACACAGAATGAGTAGGAAAAAATGGTGGTGTTTCATCATGAACATTAGTGAGGACCAATTATATGAAGAGATGTTGAAAAGTGGTGAAGTGGTCCTTTAATTAAATATCAATACTACAAAAACTTCGAGTAAACTCACTCCCTAGGGCCATATATTACTGTCGTAGCAAAAATAGACGATCTACAAGCTCAAAGATCGGCTATTTTTTCTATATTCAAATTGAAATCTTGAATTTTTTTTTTGTGCTATTTTTTAATTGGAATCCTGAAAATTAACATTTGTATGTAATTTCAAATGCCTTCAATTATACTTGTGTTGAGCAATGAGCAAACTCATTTAGACTGAAGTAATTAAAGCGGGTCATGTTTGCATGTTGTGGAATTGTAACAGCTGAAAACAACATTATAATCAGTATTCTGACATTAACCTGAGGGCCACATTAAGTGAAGGTGGGGACTGCAATCTACAGTTGATTTAGTCGACTACATTTTTTTTTGGTGGGCGTTGATGCCATCGTAATGACTGTTTTTACACTTGCTGAAAATAGCCGATCTACAAGCTCACAACGCGTCGCACTGCGGCGCGTTGTGAGCTTGTAGATCGGCTATTTTCAGCATGCAACCAAGTGTAAAATGACTAATACTGGATCTCTTGTCCACATTTTAGTCTAGTTTTTATTTGTCAGTCATAGTTTTAGTCATCATGGCTTCGATTTAATTTAGTTTTTGTCATGAAAAAAGGTAGTCGACGAACATCGACGAAAACAACACTGCCCCTGATGTAAAATCTCACCTGTCTGTCAGGGTGACGGGGCTGGGCAGGCTCACGGCGGGGAGCACGTTCTCCTCCAGGAGTCTCTGGAAGAGCAGGGCCTCTTCCACGCGGCGCGGGTTCACCAGCGCCAGGCTGCGGCCGCCGCGCAGCAGCAGCCAGGCGCTCTGAGACACGGCGCAGAGGCGCTCGACCAGGCGGAGGCCCCGCGGCGGGGGGTTGCCGGCCCCGGCACCTTGGGAGGACCAGAGGCGGCCGTGCTTAAGCCGGAGGTCGGTCATGTTGAAGGGGAGGGGCCGGCAGGGCTTGGCGTCGGCGGAAGCCTTCCTGGTCTTCTTCGGTGCGCTGCTGAAGAGGTGAACGAAAACTAATGAGATAATAACCACAACTAAAAACAGAACAAAATAAAAAACTATTAAAAAGAATACTAATATAATGATGACTAACTGAAACTGTATTGTGTGTTAACAGAACTAACTAAAACTAACTGAAATGATAGACAAAATGCCCATAGTTTTAGTTTTTAGTAACTGAATAATATATTAAAGAATATACTGAAGGTGAATTCCCACTTATTACATGGCTACATAAAATAATAAATAAGACAGTTGACACTAAAGGGATATAAGTAACATGGGTTTTATTTAGGCTATTTAGCATACAAAAGATGTCCGTATTCCGCTCAAGAAAGTATTTCCTTTTAAAAGTTGTACCGGGCTGGCACCTCTTTTTACGGAGACCGATGCAGAAGTGCGGATTGATCTGAGCCCGAATGCTCTGAGGCAGGCATTGGTCAAAGCTGGTGTTGATTAGCCATGTCTGTTATAGAGCGGAGTGGTCATTATCCAGAAATAACACACCGCTGAATTCAGCGATTGACCAATCAGAATCAAGCATTCAACCAAGCCATGTAATATATATATCATCATTACTAAATTCACCGATCACTGTGTGTCTGTCCGGGTCACCAGTGAAATGCATGTTGGGACGGCTTCCGGGTCACCAGTGAAATGCATGTTGGGACGGCTTCCGGGTCACCAGTGAAATGCATGTTGGGACGGCTTCCGGGTCACCAGTGAAATGCATGTTGGGACGGCTTCCGGGTCACCAGTGAAATGCATGTTGGGACGGCTTCCGGGTCACCAGTGAAATGCATGTTGGGACGGACACAGATTAATACTGGGACACACTTTTCCGCGTAACAGACCCACGCAGGGAAATTCCGCGTGACAGACCCACACGGGGAAAACAACTCGGACGGGGCATGTTAACGTGAACACACGCGCTGTTCATTTGCTGTTCATATATTCAGAACGGGTAAGGAGTCAAGGACTAGTATATATATATATATATATATATATATATATATATATATATATATATAAATCTTTTGTCGAGATTTTATTATACAATAGGCCTACTGACTGATCTTTTTTAAAGATCGTGCACCTGACAAAAAGTATAAAAAAATAGAACTAGTCAAACTGATCTATAATGAAAAACTATCCCACACCATTCTTACCTCGTGTTGAAGAGCTCGTCCAGTAGCTGCTGGTGATTGGACGGGGCTTTGCGCTTGGCTCCCTGAGAGGCCACGCCCCTCCGCTGACCCCGGGGGTCACCCTGACCCAGGCCTCCTGTCAGGGGGTAGGCAGTGGTGGAAAAAGTACTCAATTGTTTTACTCAAGTAAAAGTACCAATACTGCAATTTAGAACTACTTCGTTACAAGTAAAAGTACGGAATTGAAAATGTACTTGAGTAAAAGTACAAAAGTATCGGCATCAAAATGTACTTAAAGTACTAAAAGTAAAAGAAATGTATAGGGTTGAAGTGTATGTTTTTTTTAAATCGCCAAAGTAATTAGCAACTAAAGTTTTCAAATAATTGTAGTGAAGTAAAAGTACAAATTTTGGCTCTGAGATGTAGCGGAGTAGAAGTAAAAGTACTGGAAATTGGAAGTACTCAAGTACAGTACAAATACCTCAAAATTGTACTTAAGTACAGTACTTAAGTAAAAGTACTTAGTTACTTTCCACCACTGGGGGTAGGGATGGAGCTTGTTCATTTTTATTGATAACGAGCACCTTATCGATCAGGCTTATCGAGCCGGGTTCTTATCGAGCATTTACTATTATTTTGTGGAAAGACGGGAGACAACAATACATTCTGAACAGAACCAGTATCTTTTACTATATAGGGCCTTCAAATACAGTACTTTTCTAACAGAATATGGAAGGTCACTTTGAAGGCGTAATTATGTTTCCCCGGGCAGCGCTGGTTGGCAGGTATCAATACACTTAGACATGTTTGTGCCAGCATGGATGATTAGAATTATTTCTTGATCGCCTCTTGTCTTGATTGTTTAATCATGACGTCATGCGCCGCTATATGCTCGATAACAGGCTTGATAAGCCCAACGTTTATTGTTACCGGGTCCTCGATAAGCCCAAAGGGGGCTCTACTAACATTACACCTAGCTACATATTTAAGCATTTATTTCATATTTTCAGCTCTGACATTTATTTCAGACATGCTCTAGTTACAGTATGTGAAGAGTCTGCCTGTGCTATTAACTGATTTTGGATTATTATTATTTTTTTGTAAATCAGTTTTTCTCCTCTTATGAACAGTTAATCTTGCCACCATGACTGTCTCTGTATCAAAAAGAGTCACATATTTGTTCCGTCGATTATCTGTAAATGTACGCCCTGCTCGATCGCACTACACAGTGTCACACACGCAAGCGTCGCAAGTAGCAGATAAGATCTATACAAGTTCGAAACTCCTGCCCTGTGTTTTCTAGCCTGGTAAAAACCACTCCCCCTGCTGGACAACATTGGTCTGGTGTCTCTCGGGCAGAGACGATGCACTCCGGACCAAATCAGACCGGAGCGATATGCAGCCGTATATGCGGCCGCTAGAGGCGGGATCAACGCGAGACTGGTGGCGCATTGAAGCGCTGCCACAGCACAAATGTAAACACAATCCACATCAGCCTTTTATAGGGATTTTGCGTCACACATTCTTCTATATTACAGATAGTAGTATAGGGTATTATTTGTACCTGGTGAGAGCATCTTGTTGCGCTGCTGCTCCTGCTGTTGTTTGGCTTTCTCCTCGTACCTGCACGCACGCACGCACGCACACGCACGCACACAGAATGTACAGAGTGAATAAACGACTGCGACGACAACAGCAACACGATGGAGAGGTCGAAAGCATAAAACATGTTTATTGTTTATGAGAAAATGCCAAATTATGACATAATTAATTACAGCTTTCTTTCCACATTATTACTGGAATATCCAGCATTTAAAATGATCTCCTGCCGCCCTCCCCCAACCTCCCCCTCCCCGCCCTCTAACCCCCCCCCCCCCCCCCCTCCCCCCCCGCCTGACCTGTCGGGTGAACTGGTGTGTGTGTGTGTGTGTTCGTGTGTGCGTGTATGTGCATGAGTGCAACGCCACTTAACAGCATGCGCTGAGAGCTAGGAAGCCAAATATTTGGCGCATCTTATTTCACGTTTTAAAGACACATGCAGGGCCGTGTGTGTGTGTGTGTGTGTGTGTGTGGATTCCCAACAGATGTGTTCTTTCCATACGCTCCCTCCATACCTTATATAAGCCCCCTGATGAGTGAGTTCTGCTGCTGCTGATACAACATTTTCCACCCTTAATAACCCATTTCGGGCGGAAAACCCCCTTTTTGGTGTTTTAAAGCATTCCGTTCTACTTTAGCTATTGAAAAATGCAGATCTGCCCCGCTACGAGCTTGTAGATCTGCTATTTTTTGAAAAATCGTGAAAATTGTGGCGCAAATCTTTGAATATATATATTCTTTTAGAGGGAACGTTTTTTACTCAAATCGTTGCTTCTGGGGGGCGTCCCTGGAACAACATATTTTCAGATGGGGGTCGGTTGCCAATTACAGATAATTCTGGGGATCCTTGAATATTGAGCACCACTGATTAGACATAGAAACATATTATTTCAGAAAACGGTCATGATTTAGAAGACATTTTTTTAATTTCGTTGTAAGGTCTAAATGGGTTAAATTACTTTAAATTGGTACGGCAGCAATCTAAGATAATTAGCTTGAAGCGTTTCAGTGTACGTATATGACCGTATTCCATGATGAAGCTAATTAAGATAATTGGGTTTGTGTGTTTTGAGTGTAACGACCGCATACCATATTTTAAAGATACGATTCTCTGACCAAAGCCCCAAAGCCCAACACTCCAAATCTCGGCCACTCGCGCTCACTCGCACCCGGTCACTTTTGATCCATTTGACCTTCTAAAATAATCATCCCTGATGTCATCACCAGTGTATGCCCATATATGACCGTGCCCCCCTTTTGTGCACCATATATGGAGGCGAGTGATGCCATGGTTTAATGATCTGGTGCCACCCACATACAGTTGGAGGCCATCGATATTGTCCTTTTCTTTTTGCTGAGGTTTGCGTGATCTGCGCAAAAGGACAGTTAACCCATTTTGGGCGGGAACCCCTTTTGGTGTTTTAAACATTGTTATAATTTAGCTATTGAAAAATAGCAGATCTACAAGCTCATAGCGCGCCACCGAGTGGCGCGCTACGAGCTTGTAAGTCTGCTATTTTTTAAAAATCGTGAAAATATTTATTTCAGAAAACTGGAGGATTTAGAAGGATTTTTTAAAATTTTGAGGTCAGGCCTAAATGGGTCAAATGATAAGGGACAATATCGGTGGCACCCAACTGTATATAACAAATATGGGTAAATTCACTTTCCACAGCACTGCCACTCAGGTGTGGAATGCCCCACCCCCTTCCCTCAAAACCAACAAATCACTGGCTTCCTTTAACCCATTTTGACCTGAGATCAGATTAAAAAAATGTCTTCTACATCCTGACAGTTTTCTGAAAAAGCTATGTTTTCTATGTCAGTCGTCCTTCGATTTTTCAAAAATAGCAGACCTACAAGCTCGTAGCGCGCCACTCGTTGGCGCGCAATGAGCTTGTAGATCTGATATTTTTCAATAGCTAAAGCATAACATAATGCTAACACCAAAAGCGGTTCCCGCCCAAAAATGGGTTAAAACCGGTCTGAAAAATCACCTATCAATGTCAGCGGGTCAACCTCCCTAATACCCCCCTCCGAGTGATTTAGTTGTATTTTGATTTATTTTGTACTTACACCTGTAAATAGTTATCATGTTTTTGAGGTATCTCCATTACTGTCATCATCGTGTTGTGAATGAATGCATGGGACCCGAATGGAAGGTCTTTTTTCGGTGCTATCCCTTTGGATCAATGTGCTTTGACTGTATCATGTACTGTTTTGCATTTGTTATTGTCTAATAAAATAATCAATCAATCAATCAATGGCGACACATTGAGGTTAGACAACTGCACTCCATATATGGCCGTATAGCTGCATTGGGAACTCCTTATATGGTCATGCATCGCGGCGACATAAGCGTGACATCAGAGGTCCGTCCCGCTGGCCAGCCCTGTTGTCGGCAGTATTTGCCCATATATGGGGATGCCAGTATATGGGCATATCAGGTGGATCAGAGGTTCTGGACAGATTTTTGCATAATGTAATCCTACATTATATTAAGATTAATTGGCTCATAATGGTGGGAAAGAAAGAACCATACACAAACCCTCCATATGCCTGATGGAGGGGAAAGGACCTGGTCGGAATAACGTGTTCCTTCCACACACTATACGTCCGGCCAGGGAAACTCCCCCCCCAAGATGAAAAGAAGCAGCTTGGACTCCTCATGCATAGAAGGAAGCATGAGGCCAGTCCGCTGCCCCCCCCCCAGGTTGGCAGTTGAAGTGTCAGTCCGCTATCCCCCCCCCCCCCCCCAGCATGAGGCCAGTCCGCTGCCCCCCCCCCAGGTTGGCAGAGGAAGTGTAGCGCCCAGGATTACGTTAGATAATTGACACTGGGTGAAAATATGGGTTGCAAAAATCGTGGGGATAAAGATTTAATACTTTTTTATGAAAAAAATAACTATCAGAGTACTTTCATCATACAGTAATCATACAGTACTGTGCGTCATGTGCACGACGCACACAAAACATTAACTCCATATATAGGCATAAAGACACCTCACGCATTTCAACCAACCAATCAGGTCAGGTCATCATAATGACACAGTAACAGAATGTGGACCATATATAATAAAACATTGCACGTTTGAGCTCAAACTGATCCTTTCCCCCCCCCCCCCGTCATCGCTGCCTATCGTCAGAATAGCTCGGCAGAACAGAAAGAGCAACAGAAGACCAGCACTAACTAACTTCCAACTGATAATTCCATCATCTCCAGAACCAGTACTACCTTCCAATTGTTCATTTCGTCACTGCCATCGTCAGAATAACGCAGCTGCAGCAGAGAGAGAGCAACAGAAGACCCAGCAGCACTAACTACCTTCCAACTGATCATTCCGTCGTCGTCGCCAACGTCACGACAACTTGGCAGCAAGGGAAGAGCTGTCACAGACGAACGAACGAACGAACGGCCGAGCGCTGACGTATAGTAAACAACATGGCGGAGGCTGCTGCGTCGGGCTGGTGCGAGAGCCTCCTCCTCGGCTGCCTCCTCCTCGGCTGCCTCCTCCTCGGCTACGTCCTCCTCCGCATGCTGCGCCGCAACGTAGGCTTACGCATACGCATCCGAGGGGTGGAGGTGGTGAGGTGGGGGGAGTTGGACTTGGATGCTCCATATGAGGCAGATTGTATTCACTTCCGTTTCCCCCCCCAAAGAAACCGGGAGGTATAATCTTCCGTTACGACCTCGCGCTGTCACATCTGATGTCTCTTTAGAAGTGTTTATATTCCAAACGAGATGCTTGGTTAAGTCAGAAATGAGAACAGAACATTGCCGTTTTGATCAAAACCACGGAGAGCGCCGTAGATTTAGAGTAAAAAGACAGTGTAGTCCGGCCGTAAACAAAAACGTGAACGGCAGTGCGCAGCATGCGCGAAACATGTCTAGGATCGCTGAAGAAGGCATGGCAAAAAAGATTTTAGAGATCCTGTTTATTTATATATATTATATATATATATATATATATATATATGTTTTATCCTACAATTTTGTAACCCATTTTTTCACCCAGCGCTACCGACTGTGCCCGTTTATTTATATCATTAAAAAAAGACCCTAAGACGTCCCCAGGCTCCCTACGGGGGTCATTCTAAAGACGATTTCTGACCACATTCTTCAATGTGGTCAGTCCTGTTCTAGATGGACAGTATATTCAATGTGGTCAGTCCTGTTCTAGATGGACAGTATATTCAATGTGGTCAGTCCTGTTAAAATGGACAGTATATTCAATGTGGTCAGTCCTGTTAAAATGGACAGTATATTCAATGTGGTCAGTCCTGTTAAAATGGACAGTATATTCAATGTGGTCAGTCCTGTTAAAATGCACAGTATATTCAATGTGGTCAGTCCTGTTAAAATGCACAGTATATTCAATGTGGTCAGTCCTGTTAAATGGACAGTATCTTCAATGTGGTAAGTCTTGTTAAAATGGACAGTATATTCAATGTGGTCAGTCCTGTTAAAATGCACAGTATATTCAATGTGGTCAGTCCTGTTAAATGGACAGTATATTCAATGTGGTCAGTCCTGTTAAAAAGGACAGTATATTCAATGTGGTCAGTCCTGTTAAAATGGACAGTATATTCAATGTGGTCAGTCCTGTTAAAATGGACAGTATATTCAATGTGGTCAGTCCTGTTAGGACGGAGAGTATCTTCGCTGGCCAGCGGACGGACCTCTGATGTCACGCTTATGTCACCACAATGCATAACCATATAAGGAGTTCCCAATGCAGCTATACGGCCAGTCTTCAGAGTGCCGCAGACTGTGGAATCTGATAAAACACCCGTTTCAGGAAGGCTTTTTCGCGTTGAACTGTTGTAGTTTTTGCGCTTGATTTATTTGATAACCCTTTAACCCATTATTATTATTATTATTATTATGTAGCCAGCCCTGTTCTGTTCTAGGATGGACAAGTAAAGTAAAAGTACCTAAAAGGACAGTACTTACGTAAAACGTACTTAGTTACTTTCCACCACTGACACTTTGGAAACATGGGAGATATTTCACTGAGCTTCATGAGGAGCTGATGTTATTTATTTATTTTAATGGTGGAAAAATTATTGACTACCTTCGTCTCATATTTAGGAGTCAGTCGTCTGTGGAAAATAGCAAGCATAGCTCACATCAACTACATTACCAGGCTGTGTTTTACACATGCAAATGACAGCCCCCCCTCTCGTCCCCACGTCCTCTCAATCTCTCTACCATGTGAATAACACAAAGTGGAAACATTAATGTTCGGCAGTCGATGGTCTGGAAACACACTTACGCCATCGGTTCTCAATTATTTTGTGTGTGTGTGTGTGTGCGTGTGTGTGTGCACACCACAAAATGATTGAGCACGCAATGTGATGTATGAAGATAAGAGCATCTCTCACTTGATTTTAGTGTGATTTAAAAAAAATATATAATAATAAAATAACCGATTTTTGACATCCGTGAATCGATTAATAATCGGGAATAATTAATCGCAGAATCAATTTTATTTTCTACCCCTAGTGCTCAGGCTCCTCTGAGGCCCCTATGGGTGCATATAGGGCTCTACTCAGGGCCATAGCCGTGAAGTGGTTAATGTATGTTACCTAAATTAACTAGTAACTAAAGTTTTTAAATAATTGCGGTGGAGTAAAAGTACAATATTTGGATACGAGATATAGTGAAGTATTGGAAATTGGAAATGCTCAAGTAAAGAGTACAAATACCTCAAAATTGGACTTAACTCTTTCTCTTCTAGGTAGGTACATTCTCGTACTTTCCCTCTACACCCGTTGTCTGCTAAGTACGGGATATCTCGTACATAAAGCTTTGCACCAAAACCAAATATGACTGGGCAACGCCTTCGTCACCCCCAGCAGCATGATATGTCCGCACGCACCCCATAGGGTCACATTAAAAAGTAGGATCTTCTTTGGCTATTATCTCTGAAAAACGTGGCGCTGTCCGCGGTGATCATCGTTCATCCGAGGTTCGGATGTGATTCGTGATTTTGTATCGCATCGCACCCGACATGTCAACGTTTCTGGCGAAAGGTAAACATTGTGAGCTACTGCTAACATTAGCTGCTCCTTACAATGGTGGTCTCCAAGCCGGGGAAACAGGAAATGAAAGTACCCAAATATGGGGAAGTGGCCCTGGTCAGGCTTACCTACCCTCTGCTGCCACCTAGTGGCAGAGAAAGTTACGTAAAATACTTAGCTACTTTCCACCAGCGTTACTCACTTGTGGCGCTCGGCGTCGCCGAGGCTCTCCCACCGGCGGCCGACCTCGGCGGCGACCTCGTGCGGGCTGGCGGAGGGCGTGTCGGCGAGGACGCGCGCCCGCGCCTCCCTGTCGAACAGCCCCTGTGGGGACAGTGCCACCCTGGTGGCGCGCTGGCTGATCAGGTGGTATGCCGTCAGGGAGCCCCGCTTCTCCGTCACCATGTTGGGGGTCTTTCTGTCGGGGGCGACCTCCGGCCCCCGACCTCCGACCTCCGCTGAGAGAGAGAGAGAACAAATCAAATCAATAGAAACTGAAATGAAAATGCCTTTTTTTGCCTTTTTAGGCTTTGTGAAAACCAGAGTTGTTTTCGACTAATACTAAAAATGTTCGTCGACCACCTTTTTTCACTGAGGAAAACTAAATGGAAACTACATGAAAACTAATCTATGATGACTAAAACTAAGACTAAATGTATTGACAATTTCGTCAACAAATATAAACTAGACTAAAATGAAAGAAGGGACTAGTGGACAAGAGATCCAGTATAAAGTCCTTTTTCACTTGGTTGCATTCTGAAAAAAGCAGATCTACAAGCTCACAACGCGTCGCGCTGCACCACGTTGTGAACTTGTAGATCAGCTATTTGCAGCAAGTGTAAAATCAGCCATTACGACGGCATTGAGCCCTGCCAAAATACATTTTAGTGGACTAAATCAACTGTAGATTTAGTCGACTAAAAA
The DNA here is from genome assembly GCF_951216825.1 of Electrona antarctica. Taxonomy (NCBI): domain Eukaryota; kingdom Metazoa; phylum Chordata; class Actinopteri; order Myctophiformes; family Myctophidae; genus Electrona; species Electrona antarctica. The sequence continues at coordinate 1,296,885 of NC_136794.1, forward strand.
AATTTAACAGATCCGTCTTGATCACACAGATATTGCGTACCGAACTGCTTTGAGTGATGTTCGGAACGAAATCTGTAGGATGAATAAGAACATGATGATTGAATGAATGCGACAGCGGGCCAATCGGAACAGGTTGGGGCCAGAGGATCTGCCATCAGGAGGTTTCTGCCCAACAGCAACGATATACAGATGAACTATTATGCAACGATAATAAGGGCCTTTCTCGGCCCCACCTCTCTCCCATTGTTTATATTGTGTTTTAGTTTCCAAGATGGCCGCAGCACCAGGAGGGGGGTGGCCTTACTTGGCTGCGTTCACACATTCAAGACACCTGTCTCGTGTCTGTCTTGTGTCTGTGTATAATGGCCGCTCCAATGCATTTCCAATGGAAGCCCATATGGGGGGAGGGGGGCAGAACACATCCATCAAAGCTGTGTTCAGACACAAGGCAAGTGTCTTGAATGCAGCCCAGTAAGGGCATATGTCAACCCCGCCCGCTCACCTCCGCCCCAACCCCATCCTGGTGCTCCGGCCATCTTGGATTCTAAACACAATATATGTGACCAAATTTAACCAAGGGACTGCCATTGGATTTTTGGAATATGAAAGCAGGGAATCATAGCTTCAAATTGACATATTGGTTGTTCAGTTTGACCCTCCAGTTTTGGAGATATGGCTTATAGAGTAATGTCTTGCAGAGAAACAGCGAGTTGAGAAAACAGGCTTGAAAGGTTCACTTCTGTGGTGTGGACTCTAACATCACACCTAGCTACATGTTTAAGCATTTATTTCATATTTACATGTCGATTTCAGCTCTGACACTTATTTCAGACATGCTCTAGTATGTGAAGAGTCTGCCTGTGCTATTAACTCATTTTGGGAGGAAAAAAAAATGTTTTTCTCCTCTGGTGAAAAGCTGGAATTTGCGTGATGGCAGGCTCTCAGTCAAATCTGGTCACATAAACAATCATCTCAATGAATTAGCCCTTCGCTAAAACCCACCGCAAAAGCGATTGTCCAATGCCAGTTCAATATAGTTTAGCAACCGTTGCCATGCTGGGCAAGCTTTCGTCACCTCATAGCTGTCCGTGTTATTTTGCATGGCTGTGTTGTTGAACGCATACACAGCTTAACGTCGGGAAAGTTACACGACTGAGCCACCCAGGTGATGGCAATAATACTAATCACTGTAGTCTTACCACGCATTACATGAAAACTCTGGTCGGACGGTCGTTGAAGTTGATTGAGTTTGATACTGTTTCTCTAACATTTCCTCGTATTTCTAGTTTATTGAAAAAATCTAGAAGACATTTTGAAGCTCTTGCTACTGAAATGATCGATTATTTATATGGAGAAATCCCTGTCATTTAAGGGATAGGCGTCATAAGGCGTCATGTGGCATGGAGTGAGTTAACACGCATCTCAACAGGTGAGAAGGAAAAGCTTGTAAATGTCTACTCTCTTAGTAACCGTTGCTAACAAGCTTATTGGACAAGGACGGGTTGGGGAGGGACTTAGTAACCGTTGCTAACAAGCCAATTGGACAAGGACGGGTTGGGGAGGGACTTAGTAACCGTTGCTAACGAGCCAATTGGACAAGGACGGGTTGGGACTTGACGGAGGACGCTATTTTTGAATTGGAATCCTGAAAAGTAACATTTGTATTCAATTTCAAATGCATTTAGTTATAGTTATGTTAACTTTACGAACTAAATACAAATACATTGGAAAAAGTCTAACAATAATATACCAATGTTCAGATATTAACCTGAGGGCCACATTAAGTGATGGTGGGGGCCGCATGTGGCCCGTGGGCCGCCAGTTGCCCATGTATGCCTTACATGATGTGAGCTCCGTTGTGGTAACAGTCGTGTCGTGGTGGTTCGCCGAGACGGGTCGGTGGACTCTGACGGGTTGGAGGGGCTTCCCAGACGCGGGGTCCGACAGCGCTGTGCCCGCGCTCCACGTCTCGGCAGAGGGCGGCTGACGCTCTCCGGACGCTTCTTCTGGGCCCTGGTGGTTCTGTACCCACTCGTCGGGGTCGTCGTCTGCCAGTCTGTTCGCCGCCCAACTGCATTCTGGGTGGTCGGCGGCCGTGGTGTCGGCGTCGTTCGAGCAGGGCTGTCGTCACGGTTACAATTTACAGCGCAGGCGTTTATGCATAATGGGCTCTATTTTCGTCCATGCTAAAACCCCTTATCCCTAAACCAGTGGTTCCCAAAGTGGGGTCCGGGGACCCCCAGGGGTCCTTGAGGGAGTTCCAGGGAGTCCCCAGCTAAATGATAGTTTGTAACCATATGGACCCTTATGGGTCAGTAACTCTGAGAGTGTACAAATGGAACCATTTGTACACTCTCAGAGTTAAATTAACATTGATTTTACAATATAAATTGGGAGTCCTAGAGATAGAAATGTCATTAAATGGGGGTCCATAGCCTATATAATGCATGTCAAACTGGGGGTCCTTGAAATTGAATAGGTTGAGAATCACTGTGAAAGCCATAAAAATCCTCTCTTACAGGGGTCCATGGCATATCATTTTCAAATGGGGGTCCGCGGGCTAATTAGTATCAATTTGGGGGTCCTTGATATGATTTTTTTTTACTATTTTGAAAAACATTTTTGAATAGTTAAAATAGCCGATCTACATTGACTAGGGCATTAAGCAACTAGTCGACTAGTTTACTAGTCGACTAGTAAATCTAGTCTAGTACCTTGTTGGTACTAGTTGACTATAGTTGATAAGAAAAAAAGTTATTTTTTTAAATGTATTTTTTTCCCGATTTTGTAGGCCTCAAGATCAGGTAGATTATAGTTATATTCACCAATGTACACAGTTTTTAAATGCAGAAATATTTATTTTGTATACATTTTTTAGTAAACTAGGCAACTAGTCAACTAGTAAAAATGACTAGTGAATGACTAAGTGAATGCCCTAACATTGACACGTTGTGAGTTTGTAGATTGGCTATTTGAACTATTCAAAAATGTTTTTCAAAATTGTAAAAAAAGAAATAAAAAAAGGCAAAGTATAGTTTAGGGATAAGGCGTTTAGCATGGACGAAATTAGAGCCCCTAGCGTCCCAACCCAGAGCCACATACAGTAAATTAGAGCCCCTAGTGTCTCAACCCAGAGCCACATACAGTAAATTAGAGCCCCTAGTGTCTCAACCCAGAGCCACATACAGTAAATTAGAGCCCCTAGCGTCTCAACCCAGAGCCACATACAGTAAATTAGAGCCCCTAGTGTCTCAACCCAGAGCCACATACAGTAAATTAGAGCCCCTAGCGTCTCAACCCAGAGCCACATACAGTAAATTAGAGCCCCTAGCGTCTCAACCCAGAGCCACATACAGTAAATTAGAGCCCCTAGCGTCTCAACCCAGAGCCACATACAGTAAATTAGAGCCCCTAGTGTCTCAACCCAGAGCCACATACAGTAAATTAGAGCCCCTAGCGTCTCAACCCAGAGCCACATACAGTAAATTAGAGCCCCTAGCGTCTCAACCCAGAGCCACATACAGTAAATTAGAGCCCCTATAGCGTCTCAACCCAGAGCCACATACAGTAAATTAGAGCCCCTAGTGTCTCAACCCAGAGCCACATACAGTGAATTAGAGCCCCTAGCGTCTCAACCCAGAGCCACATACAGTAAGCAACCACAACACACGGTAATACATCCAACATAGGGGTGTAATCCATTTTAATTTCAAGAATCAAAGTATATCGAAATGTAAACGGCAACATTGACCCTTGTATCGTATCGTTTTGCAATGGAAAAAAATCGATGTGTATCAATACTATACTCTTCCATTCAATATCGCTACACTTGAACATAAGTGTGACGTGAATGACGGCCTTATACTTACGTTCAGGAGGGAAGCGTCGAACGCGTTGACGACCCAGTCCTCCGACACGGACGAGGAGGAGCTGCTGTTAGCAGAGGCATGTGGCGCCGCAGACGGGACGCCGTCCCTCTGTCCACTCCGTGGCCCCACAGACTCCGGGACGCTGTCCGAGCGAGGGGACGGGACGCTGTCCTCCCCAAACGGGACGCTGTCCCTCTGTCCACTCCGTGGCCCCCCAGACTCCGGGACGCTGTCCGAGCGACGGGACGGGACGCTGTCTTCCCCAAACGGGACGCTGTCCCTCTGTCCACTCTGTGGCCCCCCAGACTCCGGGACGCTGTCCGAGCGAGGGGACGGGACGCTGTCCTCCCCAAACGGGACGCTGTCCCTCTGTCCACTCTGTGGCCCCCCAGACTCCGGGACGCTGTCCGAGCGAGGGGACGGGACGCTGTCCTCCCCAAACGGGACGCTGTCCCTCTGTCCACTCCGTGGCCCCCCAGACTCCGGGACGCTGTCCCTCTGTGGCCCGCCGCGCGGGACGCTGTTGTCTGTGGACAGGGGCAGGTGGCGGGGGGCGTCATGGCTGAAAGGCTCTCCGTCCTTGTCGGGAGGTTCGGCTTCGGTTTCAGGAGATCTGTTGTGGTCTGCGGAGGAGGCGGCGCCGGGGGGTTCGGCTTCGGCAGATCGGTAGCCGTACAGAGAAACCAGCATGGCCTCCACTGCTGTCAGCACGGCTTCCTGAAGAGGACACACACGCGCGCAGTTGTTGAAGTGAAGCTCCGTTAACTCATAGACCGCTAGATCAGGGTTCTCAACCCGTGGGTCGCGACCCCTTGGGGGGGTCGCCAAATTATTTTGGGAGGTCCTCAAATTATTTTCCAAAAAAAAAAAACGTTTTGCAACTGAATGGCTGGTGTATTGTCTCTATTATTAAGGTTATTGTAGCAGTCCATTTATATTGGGGGTCGGGAGGGGGCGGGGGTCCCGAGACATTGCCGTCTCCCAAAAAAAGTAATGGCGGAGGTGCTCGCACGGTCCGGACTAATAACTACCTAAGAGTCTTTAGATGCATTACTATTTTAGACGCACGGTCACCGGGAGTTGCTATTGAGCCACTAAACACGGTTGCTTTGTTCATCCACCGCGATCTGAGCTGGAATACTCATAAAAGGACTAGAAATGCTCCAGCCACCACCTTTCTGTTTATCCATGCATTGAGGCTGAAGGGAAGGCCAGTCGAACACGGAGCTGCCGAACGCTACATAACACGTTAAAATGGTTCAACTAAGAGATAAGAGAACAGCTCTGTGTTCTGGTCATTGCTATAGACCAGTGCTACTCAACTTAGAATGGAAAACATTACCAAAGTCCAAGGGCGTCAAGCTAAAAATGTCAGTATTATTTTGAAATGTTTACAATTTTTTTTTGTAACAGAGACTACACGACTAGTCTAAAAATCAAAGAAACACACAGTAAAAAGCCACATTTCCATCTATAAGGAAGGATCTATCAATTTATCTATCAATGAACAAAAACATTGTGATTAATAATGAAGTTACAAAACGAGTCTTCATTCAGATCAGGCCATAATATCACTTTCTCTTGGGACAAACAATACTATACCTACAATCTTGTTCAAAACAATGAAAATATTTTTTTTTTGCTGGGGAATTCTTCAAAATAATGGCACTAGAGTGCCTGCAGATGAGGCAGTATTGTTGTGCAGGAGGACCTGGGTCTTGTCGGGGGTCAGATTGACCTCCAGGGTCAGAGGTTAAAGTTTAAAGGTCAGTACCTTGTTGTGCAGGAGGACCTGGGTCTTGTCGGGGGTCAGATTGACCTCCAGGGTCAGAGGTTAAAGTTTAAAGGTCAGTACCTTGTTGTGCAGAAGGACCTGGGGCTTTAAGCAACTAGTCGACTATTCAACTAGTCGACTAGTAAATCCACTAGTCGACCTTGTTGGTACTAGTTGACTAGTTGATAAGAAAAAAAAAGGGGGTTTTTTCCCCGATTTTGTAGGCCTCAAGATCAGGTAGATTATAGTTATAGTCACCAATGTACACCGTTTTTAAATGTACACATATGAATTTCCAAAATAAACATTACATAATAGTCAAACAACAGTCGACAGTTTACTAGTCGACTAGTAAACTACCGGTAGGCAACTAGTCAACTAGTAAAAATGACTAGAAGTGAATGCCCTAGAAGGACCTGGGTCTTGTCGGGGGTCAGGTTGACCTCCAGGGTCAAAAGGTCAGTACCTTGTTGTGTAGAAGGACCTGGGTCTTGTCGGGGGTCAGATTGACGTCCAGGGAGCAGGGCGGGACGGTCACCATCAGCACCAGGGGGGCGGGGTAACGGCCGGACGACGACGACGTCGCCCCCTGCTGGGCGTACTGGGCCAGGTAGCGCTGGCGCACGAGCTGATGGACGCAGCGTCCACCAGGTGGCAGTGCGGTGCGTTCACCACATGAGGAGGAAACAAAACAAACACCCGAAAAACAAGTGTCCCATTTAGACCTGAGAACACACTCCACAAAATGTCTTCCCCAAATCATGACGTTTTTTTTTCTTCTGAAAAATGATGTTTCTGTGTCAGTGGTTCTCAAACTATTTCATGTGAAGGACCCCAAAAATGATATGTATTTGGCCGCCGACCCCACCTGAAAATATGTTGTTGTTGCCCCCCCCCCCCCCCCCCCCCCCAGAAGCAAATATATGAGTTAAAATGTTCGCTGTGAAATAATATAGATTTGCACCACATTTTCACGATTTTTCAAAAATAGCGGATGTACAAGCTCGTAGCGCGGCACTCGATGCCCCTCAAAAAGTATGTTGTATTTAATGTTCTGATTGCGACCAAAGGACTATGAAATCCTGCAAATCTCCATATATGGTTGCGTCCAACCGTCACATCTCCATATATGGTTGCGTCCAACCGCCACATCTCCATATATGGTTGCGTCCAACCGCCACATCTCCACATATGGTTGCGTCCAACCGCCAAACCTCCATATATGGTTGTGTCCAACCGCCACACCTCCATATATGGTTGTGTCCAACCGCCACACCTCCATATATGGTTGCGTCCAACCGCCACACCTCCATATATGGTTGTGTCCAACCGCCATACCTCCATATATGGTTGTGTCCAACCGCCACACCTCCATATATGGTTGTGTCCAACCGCAACACCTCCATATATGGTTGCGTCCAACCGCCACATCTCCATATATGGTTGCGTCCAACCGCCACACCTCCATATATGGTTGCCAATCCATCATGCCTTGTGACATCTCGTGACATCATGGAGACCCTTAGATCTCCATATATGGATCTGACCTCGTGACATCATGGAGACCCTTAACGCCTCCATATATGGGCCATATATGAAGATCACGACACTGACCTCATCTAACCCTGGATGACCATACATGGAGAAGTCTGGATTATCACCCAGATCTGCATATATGGAGTTGGCCAGCAACTCTTGTTGATCTGACCTCATCAAACCCTGTACACTCAAGACACGCTCCATATATGGCCAGTACAGAATTAATTCCATATGTTGATCTGACCCCCCCATGTCAAAGTGCCAGTGCTCGCCCAGCAGTCTGCCGTCACCCAGGCGGATGTGTGCACACGACCTCACCCGACTGATCTGTGTACCTTCATGATATCGTTGAGTAGATGGTCTTCGTAAATGTTTTATTGTATACTATTTAAATAGTCTTGAGAAAAATGTGACTGCAAAATAAATGCTGCTATTTGTAACCTGAAAAAACCTGTAAACATGTATATAATGTGACATAGGTCCGTTTACAAACTGCTGTAGCCTCTCCAACTGTATATACCTTCCCCATTTCCAACTGTTTTTATTATATTTTGACACTGACACACCGACATGTAAACGTATGTTCTCATGTCTCCTTTGAAATTAATTCGAAAATTTGATATCTTTGCTGTCGACTGATCTTTGTAGCTTCATGATATCTTTGCTGTGGACTGATCTCTGCAACTTCATGATATCTTTGAGTGGATGATCTCTGTACCTTCATGGTATCTTTGAGTGGATGATCTCTGTACCTTCATGATATCTTTGAGTGGATGATCTCTGTACCTTCATGATATATTTGAGTGGATGATCTCTGTACCTTCATGGTATCTTTGAGTGGATGATCTCTGTACCTTCATGATATCTTTGAGTGGATGATCTCTGTACATTCATATCTTTGAGTGGATGATCTCTGTACCTTCATGATATATTTGAGTGGATGATCTCTGTACCTTCATGGTATCTTTGAGTGGATGATCTCTGTACCTTCATGATATCTTTGAGTGGATGATCTCTGTACATTCATATCTTTGAGTGGATGATCTCTGTAACTTCATGATATCTTTGAGTGGATGATCTCTGTACCCTCATGATATCTTTGAGTGGATGATCTCTGTACCTTCATGATATATTTGAGTGGATGATCTCTGTACCCTCATAATGGTAAATGGTGCATTTATATAGCGCCTTTATCCAAGGCACTTTACAGAGATTGTGCATTACATTCACACACACATACATACACCGATGGCAGCGGAAACCATGCAAGGCACCAACTAGCACATCGGGAGCAATTAGGGGTTCAGTGTCTTGCTCAAGGACACTTCGACAGTAACTCTGCGGGAGCCCGGGTTCGAACTGGCAACCTTACGGTTACCATCCAGGCACTCTACCCCTGAGCCACCGCCGCCCCTGTTATGTCATGATATCTTTGCTGTGGACTGATCTCTGTACCTTCATGATATCTTTGAGTGGATAATCTCTGTACCCTCATGATATCTTTGCTGTGGACTGATCTCTGTACCTTCATGATATCTTTGAGTGGATGATCTCTGTACCTTCATGATATCTTTGTTGTGCACCGGTCTGGTGTTGATGAACAGGAAGGTTCTGTCGGGGCTGGTGGAGCTGCTAGAGATGTAGTCAGCCCCGGGCTTGGGGAAGAACCCCTCCAATGAGATCTAGAAGGACGGCAAATAATACATACACATAAAAAAGTGAAATTCTTGGCCGATATACCAATGTTTAACCCATTTTGGACTGAGGTCGATTAAAAAAAAAGGCTTCTAAATCCTAATATTCTTCTGAAAAACATCCGTTTCTATGTCAGTGGTGCTCAACCTTTTTCATGTCAAGAACCCCCAGAATTATCGCTATTGGGCCACGGACCCCCATCTCATAATATGTGGTTCCAGGGACCCCCCGGAAGCCAATATTTTAGTAAAAAATGTCACAACTTTTCAAAAATAGCAGACCTACAAGCTTGTAGATCTGCTATTTTTCAATAGTTAAAGTAGAACAGAATGCTTAAAACACCAAAAGGGGTTAAAATAGCAATTTAGCCGATACTGATACCGATATTAGTTTAGTTTTGGTGTTATTTCCCTCTTTTGTGCCAGCCACATGTGATGTGAAAGACTTTTACATTTCATTTTATTCCTCAAAACAAAGATGACAGGCTTACAAAACATAGTCTCGGCCCTTCGGGACAAAAACCATGACCATCTGAGCAGCCATCATCTGGTTGAAGCTGACCCCCCAATGGGTTCTAGCTTTATGTCCTGCGTTCATGTCTGCGAGGTCACTGAAACACACACTTGGCTTCTCGTGCGCACCGCGGAGCAATAAAGTGTGTAATCTTTATGGACCTTTTGAGAAGGCACGCTGATTTCCACACGGTGACATTTAGCACACGAGGAGGACTCCCGCTGCCCCGCACGTACGCAGCGCGATGGGGCAAAAAGCCACCGCTGTCATTGCATTTGCCTCGTCTCGGCATGGCTTGCCTCGGGGCTCGAGAAGCAAAGGGCTCGGGAAGAGAGAGAGAGAGAGAGAGAGAGAGAGAGAGAGAGAGAAAGAGAGAGACTTGACTCCCGGGCCAGTAACAAGATGACGGAGAGAGAGAGAGAGAGAGAGAGAGAGAGAGAGAGAGAGAGAGAGAGAGAGAGAGAGAGAGAGAGAGAGAGTTGACTCCCAGGCCAGTAACAAGATGACTCGACAGAAAATTAAACCGTTAAACTGTTATGATGTCAACGACTTGTTAAAAATAAAAAATAAAACAGCCGACGAACGACGGACGGCTATAGTCTGAAATTATGGAAAACTATCATTTTCTTCAGACTCCAGGTCCCCCCAACCCCCCCACCCTAAAGAGACCCCCCCCCCCCTCCCTTGCGGGCCTCGTTATTAACAGCGAGACGCAAGCCAATGAAGTTAATAGAAGCGTTGCCGTTTTGAGGTTCGGGAGCAACATGTGCATTTAAAGCTCATTAGGGTCAATTTTACGAGAGGCACACGGCACACAGAGGGGCACCTTTGGCCCCCCTACAGGGCAAGGGTGGGCCACTTTAATGGTGGAGAGGGCCACTATATTGACACACTCACTCCAGAGGGCCCAAAACCACTTATCTCCGTATTTTAACTTTTGTTTTTGAGTGGTGCAAACCACTCCAACAACTGGCTTTGTACCCGTGTACCCGTGTTTGTTCGTACCAAAAAAACGAGCATGGTTGCTATGGTTAGCAACCAAAAAAACGATATAACAATAAATGTGTAGTTGCACCACTCAGTTCACACGGGTGTGATTTTTCTTCTAATGCCCTACTTCTATTCTAGCAAAAACATCTACAAGCTCTACAATCTACAAGCTCAAAACGCGTCACAGTGCGACACGTTATTGACTATTTTTGCTATTATTTTAAATTGCAATCTTGAATTGCAATCTTGAATTATTTTTTTCAGGATTTTATTGGAATCCTGAAAAGTAACATTTGTACTGGCGGGCCGCCAGTTGCCCATGTATGCCCCTAGAGGCCAAGGGATAGATGTGCGTCTGTGGTCTCGTTGCAAAAAAAAAAGAAAAAAGAAAGAAACCGAGTGTCAGATTCTTCCCTTTGGTGCTGGTTTCGTTGACTAAAACTATGACCTTTTTTCACTGAGGACTACTAAATATAAATTGACGAGTCCTTTATAAGTTTAGTTATTTTTCAATTTTTTGTACCTTATTTGTTTGTGTAAACACTGTATTAGTTATTATTGGTCGTTGTTGTCTCTGTCAAATGCAGAGCGACTTCACTGTTTTAGCTGATAACTAGATTTTGTCCGTTTTAAATTTCAATTATCTGTTTTTTTATTGTATACATTTTTGTGTGGACCCCAGGAAGACTAGCGACCACTTTGTGGAAGCTAATGGGGATCCGGATAAAGAATAAAAAACTAAAATAAAAACTAGACTACCTGTGGGTGTTGGTTCAATAAAATATTTCCTCCTTTTGACATCAAGTGTGCCCGGATCTCCTCTTTTCTCTATATCGTGTTGTTATCCCGATTGATCCCAGGAGCACCTTTTTACCATTTTTATACATTTTTTATACCTACACACCTCCTGAGCACCTGGTTGCCTCCTTGCCTCTACCTGTGGGTGTAGTTGGTGATTTTTGGCAGCAATTTTTTATTTTAGTTTTAGTCATGGTCTCTTGAATAGTTTTCATTTAGTTTTCTTTTATCACATTTTAGTGACCTGGAGTATCGTAGTGCTATTCTAGTTTTAGTCAACTAAATAGCATAAGATTTGTCGGTTAAATCTACATTTGATCTAGTCGACTAAATTGTATTTTGGCGGGCCTTGATGCCGTCGTAATGACTGATTTTACACTAGCTGGAAATACGTGCGGCGGCACTGCGACGCGTTGTGAGCTTGTAGTACTTATACTGGATCTCTTGTCCACTAGTCCCTTCCTAACATTTTAGTCTAGTTTTTTATTTGTTGACAAAATTGTCAATATTATTTAGTCTTAGTCATCGTAGCTTAGTTTCCATTTAGCTTCAGTCAGTGAAAAAAGGTAGTCGACGAACATTTTTCGTCATAGTGTTAGTCGACAAAATCCACACTGGTGTTACGTACCTGTGGGTGTAGTTCCTGATGGTGTTAACTACCTGTGGGTGTTAGTTCCTGATGGTGTTACGTACATGTGGGTGTAGTTCCTGATGGTGTTACCTACCTGTGGGTGTAAAGGTGGTTGCACACCGGCCGCGTTTTTCGGAAAACCGATGGAGAAACGCCGCTAAAAATCCGAATTCGCGCCCGGTGTGTGGACACCTTTAGTCCCTGATGGCGTTACCTACCTGTGGGTGTAGTTGCTGGTGGTGACAGGGCACGAGGTTGGCCACGGCGCCGGAACCCAGCGTGACCAGGAGGGCACTTCTGTGATCGGGCACTCTGGCTTTCTGCCAAGCCACCACCTGGAAGGTAAGTATGTAAGACAAGGTAAGTATGTAAGACAAGGTAAGTATGCAAGACAAGGTAAGTATGCAAGACAAGGTAAGTATGTAAGACAAGGTAAGTATGCAAGACAAGGTAAGTATGCAAGACAAGGTAAGTATGCAAGACAAGGTTAAGTATGCAAGACAAGGTAAGTATGTAAGACAAGGTAAGTATGTAAGACAAGGTAAGTATGCAAGACAAGGTAAGTATGCAAGACAAGGTTAAGTATGCAAGACAAGGTTAAGTATGCAAGACAAGGTTAAGTATGCAAGACAAGGTTAAGTATGCAAGACAAGGCAAGTATGCAAGACAAGGTTAAGTATGCAAGACAAGGTTAAGTATGCAAGACAAGGTAAGTATGTAAGACAAGGTAAGTATGCAAGACAAGGTAAGTATGCAAGACAAGGTTAAGTATGCAAGACAAGGTAAGTATGTAAGACAAGGTAAGTATGCAAGACAAGGTAAGTATGCAAGACAAGGTAAGTATGTAAGACAAGGTAAGTATGCAAGACAAGGTAAGTATGCAAGACAAGGTAAGTATGCAAGACAAGGTTAAGTATGCAAGACAAGGTAAGTATGTAAGACAAGGTAAGTATGTAAGACAAGGTAAGTATGCAAGACAAGGTTAAGTATGCAAGACAAGGTAAGTATGTAAGACAAGGTAAGTATGCAAGAAAAGGTTAAGTATGCAAGACAAGGTTAAGTATGCAAGACAAGGTAAGTATGTAAGACAAGGTTAAGTATGCAAGACAAGGTTAAGTATGCAAGACAAGGTAAGTATGTAAGACAAGGTTAAGTATGCAAGACAAGGTTAAGTATGCAAGACAAGGTTAAGTATGCAAGACAAGGTAAGTATGCAAGACAAGGTTAAGTATGCAAGACAAGGTTAAGTATGCAAGACAAGGTAAGTATGTAAGACAAGGTAAGTATGCAAGACAAGGTAAGTATGCAAGACAAGGTTAAGTATGCAAGACAAGGTAAGTATGTAAGACAAGGTAAGTATGCAAGACAAGGTTAAGTATGCAAGACAAGGTTAAGTATGCAAGACAAGGTTAAGTATGCAAGACAAGGTTAAGTATGCAAGACAAGGTTAAGTATGCAAGACAAGGTAAGTATGCAAGACAAGGTAAGTATGTAAGACAAGGTAAGTATGTAAGACAAGGTAAGTATGCAAGACAAGGTAAGTATGCAAGACAAGGTTAAGTATGCAAGACAAGGTTAAGTATGCAAGACAAGGTAAGTATGCAAGACAAGGTAAGTATGCAAGACAAGGTAAGTATGTAAGACAAGGTAAGTATGCAAGACAAGGTAAGTATGTAAGACAAGGTAAGTGTGCAAGACAACAGAGCCAGTTCAACAAACATGACAGCATCGCTACCGGGGCCGGGAGGTCGGTGCTGCACATTAGGCTAATTCTAGTCTCACGTCAATCTCTGAATGTTATATAGTCTGGGACTACACCTCCCGAAAAATGTATTTCCATTTCCATCTAAGCCATATACTGTACGTTTACACTGCGCAAAAAGCATGGAATACGGATGTGTATATTACAGGAAACTCCCGTTAAACTTTCCAACAACTTCCGGTAAACTCCCGAATTGTACCATCACACCTGTATATTACCGTATATTAACTGTATATGCCCGCTAAACTTGAGGTTTACGGGCAAAATACAGTGCCCATAATTGCCCGTTAACCCCTCTTTTCACACAGTGTTAGATTTCTATTCATATTGGGATTAATGTGCGCGACTGTAAAGACAAGCTTCCGTTGCTCCAGACTGTATGACGGAAGCGTTTGCGAGAGGACAGTCTGAACCAGTCTGGCAACGCCTGACTATGTGAATATAAAATTATGTACTGTAGCAGAGACAGCGTCTAAGGCAGTGTTTCCAAAACACTGGGTCGGGACCCATTTGTGGATCACGGACCAAATTCTATGGGTCACGACTAGACCAAAAACAATCAGACCCATCTGAAATGAGTGGTGCTGTTGGGGTGTCGGAATATTGGCTGTCGGACTATTGGTTGTCAGACTATTGGTTGTCGAACTATTGGTTGTCGAACTATTGGTTGTCAGACAATTGGTTGTCAGACAATTGGTTGTCAGACTATTGGTTGTCAGACTATTGGTTGTCAGACTATTGGTTGTCGAACTATTGGTTGTCGGAGTATTGGTTGTCGGTCTATTGGTTGTCGGACTATTGGTTGTCAGACTATTGGTTGTCGTACTATTGGTTGTCAGACTATTGGTTGTCGTACTATTGGTTGTCGTACTATTGGTTGTTGGACTATTGGTTGTCGGACTATTGGTTGTCAGACTATTGGTTGTCGTACTATTAGTTGTCGTACTATTGGTTGTTGGACTGGTTGTCAAACTATTGGTTGACAGACTATTGGTTGTCAGACTATTGGTTGTCGTACTATTGGTTGTCAGACTATTGGTTGTCGTACTATTGGTTGTCAGACTATTGGTTGTCGTACTATTGGTTGTCGTACTATTGGTTGTCGTACTATTGGTTGTTGGACTGGTTGTCAAACTATTGGTTGACAGACTATTGGTTGTCAGACTATTGGTTGTCGTACTATTGGTTGTCAGACTATTGGTTGTTGGACTGGTTGTCAAACTATTGGTTGACAGACTATTGGTTGTCAGACTATTGGTTGTCAGACTATTGGTTGTCGGACTATTGGTTGTCGGACTATTGGTTGTCAAACTATTGGTTGTCAGACTATTGGTTGTCGGACTATTGGTTGTCAGACTATTGGTTGTTAGACTATTGGTTGTCAGACTATTGGTTGTCAGACTATTGGTTGTCGAACTATTGGTTGTCGAACTATTGGTTGTCAGACTATTGGTTGTTGGACTGGTTGTCAAACTATTGGTTGTTGGACTGGTTGTCAAACTATTGGTTGTCGAACTATTGGTTGTCAGACTATTGGTTGTCGGACTATTGGTTGTCAAACTATTGGTTGTCAGACTATTGGTTGTCAGACTATTGGTTTTGTCGAACTATTGGTTGTCGAACTATTGGTTGTCAGACTATTGGTTGTCGAACTATTGGTTGTCGAACTATTGGTTGTCAGACTATTGGTTGTCGGACTATTGGTTGTCAAACTATTGGTTGTCAGACTATTGGTTGTCAAACTATTGGTTGTCAGACTATTGGTTGTCGGACTATTGGTTGTCAAACTATTGGTTGTCAGACTATTGGTTGTCAGACTATTGGTTTTGTCGAACTATTGGTTGTCGAACTATTGGTTGTCAGACTATTGGTTGTCGAACTATTGGTTGTTGGACTGGTTGTCAAACTATTGGTTGACAGACTATTGGTTGTCAGACTATTGGTTGTCGTACTATTGGTTGTCAGACTATTGGTTGTTGGACTGGTTGTCAAACTATTGGTTGACAGACTATTGGTTGTCAGACTATTGGTTGTCAGACTATTGGTTGTCGGACTATTGGTTGTCGGACTATTGGTTGTCAAACTATTGGTTGTCAGACTATTGGTTGTCGGACTATTGGTTGTCAGACTATTGGTTGTTAGACTATTGGTTGTCAGACTATTGGTTGTCAGACTATTGGTTGTCGAACTATTGGTTGTCGAACTATTGGTTGTCAGACTATTGGTTGTTGGACTGGTTGTCAAACTATTGGTTGTTGGACTGGTTGTCAAACTATTGGTTGTCGAACTATTGGTTGTCAGACTATTGGTTGTCGGACTATTGGTTGTCAAACTATTGGTTGTCAGACTATTGGTTGTCAGACTATTGGTTTTGTCGAACTATTGGTTGTCGAACTATTGGTTGTCAGACTATTGGTTGTCGAACTATTGGTTGTCGAACTATTGGTTGTCAGACTATTGGTTGTCGGACTATTGGTTGTCAAACTATTGGTTGTCAGACTATTGGTTGTCAAACTATTGGTTGTCAGACTATTGGTTGTCGGACTATTGGTTGTCAAACTATTGGTTGTCAGACTATTGGTTGTCAGACTATTGGTTTTGTCGAACTATTGGTTGTCGAACTATTGGTTGTCAGACTATTGGTTGTCGAACTATTGGTTGTTGGACTGGTTGTCGAACTATTGGTTGTTGGACTGGTTGTCGAACTATTGGTTGTCAGACTATTGGTTGTCAGACTATTGGTTGTCAGACTATTGGTTGTCAGACTATTGGTTGTCGAACTATTGGTTGTCAGACTATTGGTTGTTGGACTGGTTGTCGAACTATTGGTTGTCAGACTATTGGTTGTCGAACTATTGGTTGTCGGACTATTGGTTGTCGGACTATTGGTTGTCGAACTATTGGTTGTCGAACTATTGGTTGTTGGACTATTGGTTGTCAAACTATTGGTTGTCAGACTATTGGTTGTCGAACTATTGGTTGTCAGACTATTGGTTGTCAGTATTGGTTGTCAGACTATTGGTTGTCAAACTATTGGTTGAACTATTGGTTGTCAGACTATTGGTTGTCGAACTATTGGTTGTCAGACTATTGGTTGTCAAACTATTGGTTGAACTATTGGTTGTCAGACTATTGGTTGTCAAACTATTGGTTGTCAGACTATTGGTTGTCGGACTATTGGTTGTCAAACTATTGGTTGTCGAACTATTGGTTGTCGCACTATTGGTTGTTGGACTATTGGTTGTCAAACTATTGGTTGTCAGACTATTGGTTGTCGAACTATTGGTTGTCAGACTATTGGTTGTCAGACTATTGGTTGTCGGACTATTGGTTGTCGAAGTATTGGTTGTCGAACTATTGGTTGTCAGACTATTGGTTGTCGGACTAATGGTTTTGTTGAACTATTGGTTGTCGAACTATTGGTTGTCAGACTATTGGTTGTCGAACTATTGGTTGTCAGACTATTGGTTGTCGAACTATTGGTTGTTGGACTATTGGTTGTTGGACTATTGGTTGTCAAACTATTGGTTGTCGAACTATTGGTTGTCAGACTATTGGTTGTCGGACTAATGGTTGTTGAACTATTGGTTGTCGAACTATTGGTTGTCAGACTATTGGTTGTCGAACTATTGGTTGTCAGACTATTAGTTGTCAGACTATTGGTTGTCGAACTATTGGTTGTTGGACTGGTTGTCGAACTATTGGTTGTCAGACTATTGGTTGTCGAACTATTGGTTGTCAGACTATTGGTTGTCGGACTATTGGTTGTCGAACTATTGGTTGTCGAACTATTGGTTGTTGGACTATTGGTTGTCAAACTATTGGTTGTCAGACTATTGGTTGTCGAACTATTGGTTGTCAGACTATAGGTTGTCAGACTATTGGTTGTCAGACTATTGGTTGTCAAACTATTGGTTGTTGAACTATTGGTTGTCAGACTATTGGTTGTCGAACTATTGGTTGTCAGACTATTGGTTGTCAGACTATTGGTTGTCAGACTATTAATTGTCGGACTATTGGTTGTCAAACTATTGGTTGTCGAACTATTGGTTGTCGGACTATTGGTTGTTGGACTATTGGTTGTCAAACTATTGGTTGTCAGACTATTGGTTGTCGAACTATTGGTTGTCAGACTATTGGTTGT
Source organism: Electrona antarctica (assembly GCF_951216825.1). Taxonomy (NCBI): domain Eukaryota; kingdom Metazoa; phylum Chordata; class Actinopteri; order Myctophiformes; family Myctophidae; genus Electrona; species Electrona antarctica. The sequence continues at coordinate 1,314,600 of NC_136794.1, forward strand.
CAGACTATTGGTTGTCGGACTATTGGTTGTCGAACTATTGGTTGTCGAACTATTGGTTGTCAGACTATTGGTTGTCAGACTATTGGTTGTCAAACTATTGGTTGTCAGACTATTGGTTGTTGGACTGGTTGTCAAACTATTGGTTGTCGAACTATTGGTTGTCAGACTATTGGTTGTTGGACTGGTTGTCAAACTATTGGTTGTCGAACTATTGGTTGTCAGACTATTGGTTGTTGGACTGGTTGTCAGACTATTGGTTGTCGAACTATTGGTTGTCAGACTATTGGTTGTCGGACTATTGGTTGTCGGACTATTGGTTGTCGAACTATTGGTTGTCGAACTATTGGTTGTCAGACTATTGGTTGTTGGACTGGTTGTCGAACTATTGGTTGTCGAACTATTGGTTGTCGAACTATTGGTTGTCGAACTAATGGTTGTCAGACTATTGGTTGTCGGACTAATGGTTTTGTTGAACTATTGGTTGTCGAACTATTGGTTGTCAGACTATTGGTTGTCGAACTATTGGTTGTCAGACTATTGGTTGTCAGACTATTGGTTGTCGAACTATTGGTTGTCGAACTATTGGTTGTCGAACTATTGGTTGTCAGACTATTGGTTGTCGGACTATTGGTTGTCAAACTATTGGTTGTCAGACTATTGGTTGTCAAACTATTGGTTGTCAGACTATTGGTTGTCGGACTATTGGTTGTCAAACTATTGGTTGTCAGACTATTGGTTGTCAGACTATTGGTTTTGTCGAACTATTGGTTGTCGAACTATTGGTTGTCAGACTATTGGTTGTCGGACTATTGGTTGTCAGACTATTGGTTGTCGGACTATTGGTTGTTGGACTGGTTGTCGAACTATTGGTTGTCGGACTATTGGTTGTCGGACTATTGGTTGTCAGACTATTGGTTGTCGGACTATTGCACCTGTGTACAGTGTGAAGCTCAACAGCGCCACTTTGTCACCTGTTGGTACTCTAGACAGACAGACAGACAGATAACAGATTTTAATAACATTTACATTTAAATCTGATCTCTTGCTGGTGGCTGATCACACATATCAGACAAACGTCGGCAGCTGCGCGTGAACATGGCAGAAGAGAGTAAGACATCTAACCTGACATAAAAACGATACCAAACTAGGAAAAGTGCCCCTCGGGGCACAGGTCTCCACCAGGCCAGGTCAGGTTGTGGCCTCCTGGTGGCGCTATAATAGGACAGGTCTCCACCAGGCCAGGTCAGGTTGTGGCCTCCTGGTGGCGCTATAATAGGACAGGTCTCCACCAGGCCAGGTCAGGTTGTGGCCTCCTGGTGTCGCTATAATAGGACAGGTCTCCACCAGGCCAGGTCAGGTTGTGGCCTTCTGGTGGCGCTATAATAGGACAGGTCTCCACCAGGCCAGGTCAGGTTGTGGCCTCCTGGTGGCGCTATAATAGGCCAACGTGAAAAGGATGCCATCTGTTCTTACACCTTGGATGGCAATTGGATGATCTGAGGGAATTTTGTACCAAAAATGTGTTTTGCAAAAAATCCACCTGTTGGTGGCGCTATAACAGGCCAATGTGAAAAGGGTGGGATATATTCCTTCAGCCTAGTAGGAAAGTGCGTGACTATAGAGATACTGTGTAACGATTTGCTGGACAAAATCTGGAGTAGTAACAAAAACAAAAAAGTTTTACAAAAGTTGTCCTCCTGGTGGCGCTATAACAGCCCGTTCTGGAAAATGTGGGGAAAGGGTTCATCGTTGGCATCCAGGGAGTGTGTGTGCAAAGTTTGCCATCGACTGGGTGAACGGTGCCGGAGATTAGCTGTACACAGACGGACGGACGGACACACGGATGGAGTGCAAAACATACTCTCCCCTGGATGCCTTCGGCTGGTGGAGACAACACAACCGGGACGCATTATTTTCAGAGCCAGGAGTGTGTCCTTTCTGCTGAGTGTCACCCAGCATGTCACCCTGAACTCTAGGCCTGCCGATTGGTGATCTATCACCTAGTGGGGAGTCTGGGGAGCCCCCCAGCCCCGGGGATCAGCCAACGCAGGGAAGCTGGAAGAACATTCACTAAAAAAAACGCTGGGGCAACGCTCCACACGTCCCCAAACTTCTTCTCCCTTCTGGCTCCAAAACTATGGAATGCACTTCCCGTTGAAATCAGAACTGCAAATTCACTCCCAATCTCCTGCCGTAGTCTGAAAACCCACCTCTTCAGACTCCATTTTAGCCCGTAGTATTTGCCCTAGCCTTGATGACCTTATGGCGTTATTGGCATATATATATATATGCAAAGGCTGGACTTATCTAACTTAAGATAGCATTTTATGTAGACATAGCGCTCTTTAGCGTATACGCATAGTTTCATTATATAGATATTCCACTGTTACGCTATTAGCTTACGTATGAGTCTTCATGACTATTTCTATGTATTTGATTTGTATTACCATGGGTTGTTCTGTACAGTAAATCGCTCTGGATTAAGAGCGTCTGCTAAATGACTACATTGTAAATTGTAAATTGTTGGGGGGGTGATGGGTCCCAGGGGGTCCCCCAAGCAAATCACTTAACCACTTTGAGCCTATATTACATACATACGTACATGTAGCTGATCTGTGTAGATCGTATATCTTCCAAGAAAAGAATGAGAAAAATGTGGATTTTTTTTTAAACACAGTGTGTGCGTGCGTGTGTGTGTGTGTGTATGTGTGTGTGTGTGTGTGTTTGTGTGTGTATGTGTGTGTGTGCGGGGAAGGGGGGGGGGGCTGGGCTGAGTATACAGTATACATAACTCCCTGCCCGGGTGTTGAATTCTGAAAGCATGTGCAGCTCGCGCAGCGCGGCCCGGAGCACGTGCGTCCGTTCGTCCGTCCGTCCGCTGCTCTAACACACACACGTCTTGGCGTGGCGTGGAAAACGGATCGCTGCTACCGTTAACAGTTCCTGGAGCTAAAGCTGTGAAACACGACACACACACGGGCCTGGAAGGGAAGAGCAGAGTTCGAGACACGGGATACAGGCCGCGTCGTGGAGTGCTGACGGCACAAAATAAATGACCCCCTCACCCCCCACCCCCCTGACAAGTTCAAGTTTAATCTCCTCTCCTCTCCTCTCCTCCTCCCCCCTCCCTGCCCCTCTACTCTCCCCTGCCCCCCTCCCCTCCTCCTCTCCTCTCCTCTCCTCTCCTCTCCTCCCTGCCCCTCTCCTCCTCTCCCTGCCCCTCTCCTCTCCTCCTCTCCCTTCCCTGCCCCTCTCCTCTCCCCCTTCTCCCCCCCCTGCCCCTCTCCTCTCCCCCTCCTCCCCCCTCCCCTCCCTGCCCCTCTCCTCTCCCCCTCCTCCCCTCTCCTCCCTGCCCCTCTCCTCTCCCCCGTCCCCTCCTTTCCTCCCCCCTCCCCTCCCTGCCCCTCTCCTCTCCTCCCCTCCCTGCCCCTCTCCTCCCCCCTCCCCTCCCTGCCCCTCCCGTGACCCCTCTCCTCTCCCTCGCAGCTGGTGCTCCTTTCCTGAAAAGCTACTTTTCAGGAAAGGAAAACAGAGGGTTAAAAGAACCCTCCAAAGTGTTCCCCACGGAACCAGCGTGGTTATTATTTCAGTGGGAAGAGAAGTACCGCGTTACAAGTAGAGATACCAAAGTATTTGGCATCAAACTTTCTAAAAATCGCTGATCTACAAGTGCGTAGATCTTACGTGTCATTTATCTGGCTGAGGATGTAGATCAGCTGTTTGTGATTATATGTGATTATATGGATATAGGGCTTGATTTGTTCCATCTAGGTCAGGGGTGGGCAACGTTGACAATGGAGAGGGCCACTACCACTATAGTCACTGACTCCAGAGGGCCACATTGCATATATACTGTCGTATCAAAAATAGCAGATCTACAAGCTCATAGTTTCAGAGTGAACGTTTTTAACTCAAATCTTGTCTTCTGTGAACAACATGTTTTCAGATGGGGGTCGGCGGCCAATTACATACTGTATATTTTTGGGGTCCTTGACATGAAAATGTTTGAGAACGATTGACATAGACCAGGGGTGCCCAAAAGGTAGATCGCGATCTACCAGTAGATCACACAGGCTGTGCAGGTAGATCACATGACATGACCCTTTTATATTTCATGTAAATATTTAAAAAAAAAGTTTTGGATCTGGCCACTTGAATTAAGGTGACTTGATTGTTTGACATCAAAAGGGCCTGTCAGCTCAAACCCACAATGCAATACTTTGTTTTCAAGAGTGTTGCTGTGCACAGAAACGTCTGTAGCATTACAAATTAAATACAAAAAAACCCTATACCTATTCAATTTCTCCCCCTCTATTTCCCATTCCAAGAGCATTTGTCTTATATGTAATGCCAGCTCCATTATTCCAAAGCCCCCTCAGGTACATATTTAAACTATTTTCAGCAATGGTATAATATTTTCGGTAGGTAGATCCTGTTGAGCTTCTCATTTTGAAAGTAGCTCTCAAGTCAAAAATGTGTGGGCACCCCTGACATAGACACAGGGTTTTTTCAGAAAACTGTCACAATTTAGAAGGCATTTGTAGAATCGTCCTCAGGTCTAAATGGGTTAAGCTATACTAGACTGAAGTAATTAAAGCTGGTCATGTTAGCAGGATTCCAATACTCCAGTATCAACCCGAGGCATGTGGCCCCCGGGCCCCCGGTTGCCCATGTATGATCTAGGTCTATTGAAATCATACTCTAGTTCAGGGGTGGGCAACTGGCGGCCCGGGGGCCACATGCGGCCCCCACCTTCACTTAATGCGGCCCGCATGTTAAAATCAGAATACTGATATAGTATTGATTTCAGCTGTTACAATTCCAAACCCGCTTTAATTACTTCATGACTAGTATTAAATGACTAGTACTTAATGACTAGCCTGGCTAATAAGCCAGACCGAATCAGCCGTTCGGTCTGGAGAGGCTCAATTGTACGGCCATTTCCTACACCAGAGAACTGGTGTGGCCAATCGGGACACGGTATGCAATATGGGCGGGCTTTGGTACAGTGACGTTCAATGCTTGAGACCTTTGACTGACAGTAGCTCTGACCAATTGCGTCAAAGAGAAAATGTTTGAACCCGCCCCCCCGGGAAACAAGATCCATACACAGCATCTCCAGACTCAAATACCACACGACAGTGTGATTTGAGTCTGGCGTGTTAGCCAGGCTACTTAATGACTAGTATTAAAATGTTAGTCTTTTTGTGCCCAATGTAGTTATGTCAACAGTTCATAAAGTTAACATAACTATAACTAAATGCATTTGAAATTCAAAGGAAAAAGGTTACTTTTCAGGATTCCAATTCAAAAATAGCAAAATAATATTCAGGTTTTCAATTCAAATAGCTGATCTACAAACTCAAAACGCGGTGCATTGCGACACGTTTTGAGCTTGTAGATCGGCTATGTTTGCTACGACAGTAATATGCAGTGTGGAAATATATTGACCCTCGCCATCGTCAAAGTTGCCCACCACTGCTCTATAGTTCTAATTCTATTGTTGTGGATTAAAGCAATGATGTCATACTTTAGCTATTGAAAAATAGCAGATCTACAAGCTCATAGCGCGGCACTCGGTGGCGTTCCAAGATGCTGATTAGGTCGTCTTTATGTTGCCCTGTTAATATGTATTGTTGTTTTCGCCCTTGGAATTGTATTGTTGTTTTGTGTGCAGCACTTTGTTTCAACTCTGTTGTGTTAAACGTACTTTATAAATGAAGTGGAGTTGATTTAACACCCTCACAGAGTTAATTTAACACCCTCACAGAGTTAATTTAACGGGAGCATTTCGCAGTGTAGGAGGAGGAGTAGCAGGCTAGCATTATGAAGGCCGATGGAGACACCTTGTGGCCGTCGTGTGGAAGTGCAGAGGAGGGTTTCTAGGGCCTGCAGGAAAGTCCAAAACCAAAACAATGTATGTGCTTCAAGGATGTTATTTTAACCAATCTGGGGCCTTTTTCACGAAACGTGGATTAGAGATTAAACCGGGATTCAACAGATATCCTGGTTCAATATATCCTGGATCAGTGATTAACTGGTTTAATGAAAACTGGTTAATCTTGCCAGATTAATTTAGGCAGTTAACCTGGATATGTTGAGGCTTGATTCAGTTTCATGAAAGCAATGCCACACTAGTTACCATGGAAACTAATGCTGTGGATTTAGCCTGCTCCGGACCAGGCTAACAGCCAGGTTTAACCTAATCCCGATGTCTTTACTGTTTATTAAGCAGTCAATCTGATCACATCACAAACCAATGATTGTTTCCACACTTATTCAATTATTATGGGTTTATGTTGCCTTATTTGTAATGGGTCTGCATTAAAACATCATATTGGTACACATTGCCATTAAAGGACTAATTTAAGCCCTATATACAGAACCAAAATATATAGGCTGCACAACCTCATCATGACAGCTTGTAGATCAGCTACTTTTGGTGATTGTTCCCCCAGAATAGGTTTGCTGTGGTGCAAGTCGTTAGGAAGAATACATTTATTTATTAAGTATTACCATTACTCATTGTATTTTCTTATACAACATATTACCATTCTAACATTTCACGCACCAACGGCCAAGAAGTCCAAGCCAGGATTGAACCCATGACCCACGGTTCACCAGTCTGGGCAACAACCCACTTCACCAAAGGTAGCTCCCTCAGATGAGGGAGTTATGGCCAAATATCATGATGCTACAATAATATCATTATGTTTACAATATTAAGAATTATATGACGATTTTTTCCGGCCGCTCTTCCGGCCACTCTACTACCCCTGAGCCTCTGCCGCCCCGCAATATGGGGTCGTGGTATGAAAACGTTTGCTGAATCAGTGCGTGGTACCTTGCCAGTTCAAGTTGGCCTCGCGTCGCCAGGCTTTCCACCTCGGAGGAAAGCCTGCTCTGTGTTTCTAAATCGCTGTGTGATCCGGTCCAGACCGGATAGTAAAAAAAAATAAAAAATAAAAAAAGATTCCGGTTTGTGGTTTCCTGTTTTTTCAGCATCGCTTTGTGTTGTGTTTTAGTGTACTGTACCTTGTTGTGAGTCAGTTACTGTACCTTGTTGTGAGTCAGTTACTGTACCTTGTTGTGAGTCAGTTACTGTACCTTGTTGTGAGTCCGTTACTGTACCTTGTTGTGAGTCAGTTACTGTACCTTGTTGTGAGTCAGTTACTGTACCTTGTTGTGAGTCAGTTACTGTACCTTGTTGTGAGTCAGTTACTGTGCCTTGTTGTGAGTCAGTTACTGTACCTTGTTGTGAGTCAGTTACTGCACCTTGTTGTGAGTCAGTTACTGTACCTTGTTGTGAGTCAGTTACTGTACCTTGTTGTGAGTCAGTTACTGTACCTTGTTGTGAGTCAGTTACTGTACCTTGTTGTGAGTCAGTTACTGCACCTTGTTGTGAGTCAGTTACTGTACCTTGTTGTGAGTCAGTTGTTGTGAGTCAGTTACTGCACCTTGTTGTGAGTCAGTTGTTGTGAGTCAGTTGTTGTGAGTCAGTTACTGTACCTTGTTGTGAGTCAGTTGTTGTGAGTCAGTTACTGCACCTTGTTGTGAGTCAGTTGTTGTGAGTCAGTTGTTGTGAGTCAGTTACTGTACCTTGTTGTGAGTCAGTTGTTGTGAGTCAGTTACTGCACCTTGTTGTGAGTCAGTTGTGAGTCAGTTGTTGAGTCAGTTACTGCACCTTGTTGTGAGTCAGTTGTTGTGAGTCAGTTGTTGTGAGTCACTTACTGCACCTTGTTGTGAGTCAGTTGTTGTGAGTCAGTTGTTGTGAGTCAGTTGTTGTGAGTCAGTTACTGCACCTTGTTGTGAGTCAGCGTGAGTCTCAGCTCAGGTCTCATGATGCCGTAGGCCATGAGCAGGTCCTGGACCTTCTTCAGCTCTTCTCGGCACTTCTTGGCGGTGGCGTAGTACTGCCTCCTCACCGGCAGCTTCTGGAACAGCTTCAGAACACACACCGACGTTCCTGGAAGAGACAGAAACACGACCGCATGAAAGGGAAATACAGTCTGTCTGGATGGATGTTTACAATTGATGCTTGTTTATGGTTTGGTTGCCCCCCCCCCGTTCACTGTAGATGTCCCTTCCTTCAGAAATAGTGCACCAGAGACTTGTCTTCAGAAACAGTGCATCAGAGACTTGCCTTCAGAAACAGTGCATCAGAGACTTGCCTTCAGAAACAGTGCATCAGAGACTTGTCTTCAGAAACAGTGCACCAGAGACTTGTCTTCAGAAACAGTGCACCAGAGAGAACTTTCCTTCAGAAACAGTGCATCAGAGACTTGCCTTCAGAAACAGTGCACCAGAGACTTGCCTTTAGAAAGAGTGCACCAGAGAATTGCCTTCAGAAACAGTGCATCAGAGACTTGCCTTCAGAAACAGTGCACCAAAGAGGACTTGCCTTCAGAAACAGTGCCCCAGAGACTTGCCTTCAGAAACAGTACACCAAAGAGGACTTGCCTTCAGAAACAGTGCACCAAAGAGGACTTGCCTTCAGAAACAGTGCACCAAAGAGGACTTGCCTTGGCCCAGGTGAGATGGCTTCTGGGAAAGCACCTTCCCAGCGAGGTCCAGGGAATACTGGGTGCTGATGTCATCGTCCTGAGTTTTTGTGGTGACGCACACCTGCAACACATCACGTCAGATGATCACTGCATTTTAGCTTGGCCTAAAAGGTTAGACGACGGTTCGATTCTCTATTTTTTTTTGCTTTAACTGACATGTTAGACAGCCTACATACAGATTCGACGTGCACACGCGCTTATTTGTCCTTTTTCTGGCTGCATTGGACAGCCCAGCTTTAATGATTTAAAGTAATACGTACAACATAAACATTAAAGAGACTTTAGTTGTTACTGTACAATACTTACTAAAACAGTTGTCATGTTGCACACATGCTTAAAATATCTCTTATTTGCGCCACCCTCGTTGAAAACAATGTATTTCCAACTCCAGCTTGTCTCAGTTCAGGCTGCATGAACAGCGCTCGAGCGCTCGGTTTCTGCCCCCTCAATAGCGTAATAGCGTAACTCTTCTATTAGATGGCTCTGGGTGTCCAGACAGGCAGGCAGGCAGGCAGGCAGACAGGCAGGCAGGCAGGCAGGCAGACAGACAGACAGACAGACAGACAGACAGACAGTGACCCCTGACCTCGGCCACGGCGCAGATGGAGCCCAGGGCCTCTCCGCGGAAGCCGTAGGTGTCCAGGCGCTCCAGGTCGTCGTGGCAGCAGATCTTGGACGTGTAGTGTCTGACGGCCATCACCGCAGTGTCCTGCACCTGCAGGGGGTGAGACAGGCGCGGGAGACAGTGAGACAGGCGGAGGAGACAGTGAGACAGGTGGAGGAGACAGTGAGACAGACAGGAAACAGACAGGTGTCCTGCACCTGTGCAGATACGATTCTAAGATGAGCCAGGGTGACCCATAGGATGTGAGACAGACAGTGAGACAGACAGGGTGACCCAGAGGATGTGAGACAGACAGTGAGACAGACAGGGTGACCCAGAGGATGTGAGACAGACAGTGAGACAGACAGGGTGACCCAGAGGATGTGAGACAGACAGTGAGACAGACAGGGTGACCCAGAGGATGTGAGACAGACAGTGAAACAGACAGGGTGACCCAGAGGATGTGAGACAGACAGGGTGACCCAGAGGATGTGAGACAGACAGTGAGACAGACAGGGTGACCCAGAGGATGTGAGACAGACAGTGAGACAGACAGGGTGACCCAGAGGATGTGAGACAGACAGGGTGACCCAGAGGATGTGAGACAGACAGTGAGACAGACAGGGTGACCCAGAGGATGTGAGACAGACAGTGAGACAGACAGGGTGACCCAGAGGATGTGAGACAGACAGTGAGACAGACAGGGTGACCCAGAGGATGTGAGACAGACAGGGTGTCCCAGAGGATGTGAGACAGACAGTGAGACAGACAGGGTGACCCAGGGGATGTGAGACAGACAGTGAGACAGACAGGGTGTCCCAGAGGATGTGAGACAGACAGTGAGACAGACAGCGTGTCCCAGAGGATGTGAGACAGACAGTGAGACAGACAGGGTGAGCCAGAGGATGTGAGACAGACAGTGAGACAGACAGGGTGACCCAGAGGATGTGAGACAGACAGTGAGACAGACAGGGTGAGCCAGAGGATGTGAGACAGACAGTGAGACAGACAGGGTGAGCCAGAGGATGTGAGACAGACAGTGAGACAGACAGGGTGAGCCAGAGGATGTGAGACAGACAGTGAGACAGACAGGGTGAGCCAGAGGATGTGAGACAGACAGTGAGACAGACAGGGTGAGCCAGAGGATGTGAGACAGACAGTGAGACAGACAGGGTGTCCCAGAGGATGTGAGACAGACAGGGTGAGCCAGAGGATGTGAGACAGACAGTGAGACAGACAGGGTGACCCAGAGGATGTGAGACAGACAGTGAGACAGACAGGGTGTCCCAGAGGATGTGAGACAGACAGGGTGACCCAGAGGATGTGAGACAGACAGTGAGACAGACAGGGTGTCCCAGAGGATGTGAGACAGACAGTGAGACAGACAGGGTGTCCCAGAGGATGTGAGACAGACAGTGAGACAGACCGGGTGTCCCAGAGGATGTGAGACAGACAATGAGACAGACAGGGTGAGCCAGAGGATGTGAGACAGACAGTGAGACAGACAGGGTGACCCAGAGGATGTGAGACAGACAGTGAGACAGACAGGGTGACCCAGAGGATGTGAGACAGACAGTGAAACAGACAGGGTGACCCAGAGGATGTGAGACAGACAGGGTGACCCAGAGGATGTGAGACAGACAGGGTGACCCAGAGGATGTGAGACAGACAGTGAGACAGACAGGGTGACCCAGAGGATGTGAGACAGACAGTGAGACAGACAGGGTGACCCAGAGGATGTGAGACAGACAGGGTGACCCAGAGGATGTGAGACAGACAGTGAGACAGACAGGGTGACCCAGAGGATGTGAGACAGACAGGGTGACCCAGAGGATGTGAGACAGACAGGGTGACCCAGAGGATGTGAGACAGACAGTGAGACAGACAGGGTGACCCAGAGGATGTGAGACAGACAGTGAGACAGACAGGGTGAGCCAGAGGATGTGAGACAGACAGTGAGACAGACAGGGTGAGCCAGAGGATGTGAGACAGACAGTGAGACAGACAGGGTGAGCCAGAGGATGTGAGACAGACAGTGAGACAGACAGGGTGTCCCAGAGGATGTGAGACAGACAGGGTGAGCCAGAGGATGTGAGACAGACAGTGAGACAGACAGGGTGACCCAGAGGATGTGAGACAGACAGTGAGACAGACAGGGTGTCCCAGAGGATGTGAGACAGACAGGGTGACCCAGAGGATGTGAGACAGACAGTGAGACAGACAGGGTGTCCCAGAGGATGTGAGACAGACAGTGAGACAGACAGGGTGTCCCAGAGGATGTGAGACAGACAGTGAGACAGACCGGGTGTCCCAGAGGATGTGAGACAGACAATGAGACAGACAGGGTGAGCCAGAGGATGTGAGACAGACAGTGAGACAGACAGGGTGACCCAGAGGATGTGAGACAGACAGTGAGACAGACAGGGTGACCCAGAGGATGTGAGACAGACAGTGAAACAGACAGGGTGACCCAGAGGATGTGAGACAGACAGGGTGACCCAGAGGATGTGAGACAGACAGGGTGACCCAGAGGATGTGAGACAGACAGTGAGACAGACAGGGTGACCCAGAGGATGTGAGACAGACAGTGAGACAGACAGGGTGACCCAGAGGATGTGAGACAGACAGGGTGACCCAGAGGATGTGAGACAGACAGTGAGACAGACAGGGTGACCCAGAGGATGTGAGACAGACAGTGAGACAGACAGGGTGACCCAGAGGATGTGAGACAGACAGTGAGACAGACAGGGTGACCCAGAGGATGTGAGACAGACAGGGTGTCCCAGAGGATGTGAGACAGACAGTGAGACAGACAGGGTGACCCAGAGGATGTGAGACAGACAGTGAGACAGACAGGGTGTCCCAGATGATGTGAGACAGACAGTGAGACAGACAGGGTGACCCAGGGAATGTGAGACAGACAGTGAAACAGACAGGGTGTCCCAGAGGATGTGAGACAGACAGTGAGACAGACAGGGTGACCCAGAGGATGTGAGACAGACAGTGAGACAGACAGGGTGTCCCAGAGGATGTGAGACAGACAGTGAGACAGACAGGGTGTCCCAGAGGATGTGAGACAGACAGTGAGACAGACAGGGTGTCCCAGAGGATGTGAGACAGACAGTGAGACAGACAGGGTGTCCCAGAGGATGTGAGACAGACAGTGAGACAGACAGGGTGACCCAGAGGATGTGAGACAGACAATGAGACAGACAGGGTGACCCAGAGGATGTGAGACAGACAGGGTGTCCCAGAGGATGTGAGACAGACAGTGAGACAGACAGGGTGTCCCAGAGGACTGGTCAACGAGTGACGCCAGGACTTCTGTACTGAGTCTATTGTGTTCTCGTTGCAGACTTTGGGCTCTATTTTCGTCCATGCTAAACCCCTAATCCCTATAAACTACTTTGCCTTGTATTTTTTACTATTTCAAAAACATTTTTTGAATAGTTAACCCATTTAGGCCTGACGTTGAAATAAAAGAAAATGTCTTCTAAATGTTTTCTGAAATTCCTATGTTTCTATATCAGTGGTGCTCAATATTTCATGTCAAGGACCCCAGAAACTATCTGTATTTGGCCACCGACCCCCATCTGAAAATATGTTGTTCCAGCGACGCCCCCGGAAGCAACGATTTGAGTTAACAACGTTCGCTTTGAAAGAATATATATATTCAAAGATCTGCGCCACATTTTCACGATTTTTCAAAAATAGCAGACCTACAAGCTTGTAGCGCGGCACTCGGTGCAGCGCTATGAGCTTGTAGGTCTGCTATTTTTCAATAGCTAAAGTATAACATAATGTTTAAAACACCAGAAGGGGTTCCCTCCCAAAATGGGTTAAAATAGCTATATAGTCTTTTAACTGTTCAAAAATAGTAAAAAAGCAGGCAAAGTAGTTTAGGGATAGCATGGATGAAAATAGAGCCCACCTCTTAGACCTTATCCCTAAAATGATTGCCCTTTTTTTCCTTTTTACTATTTTAAAACATTTTAAGATAGTTCAACTAGCCGATTTACATCGACACCTTGTGAGCTTGTAGATCGGTTATTTGAACTATCTAAAAATGTTTTACAATAGTGAAAAAATGGCAAATACATTTAAGGATAAGTGGTAAGGGGGTCGATGTAGAAAAAATCACACCCGTGTGAACTGAGTGGTGCAGTGACGTCACACACTAACCATAGCAACCATGCTCACCTGTACGTGGGGCAACGTACAGGTACAAAGGTACACAGGTACACACACGGGTACAGACAAAGCTGGTTATTGGAGTGGTTTGCACCACTCAAAAAAAGATATGTGAATATTAAATATAATGTATATTTGCAGCCCTACCTGGATGCCCCTCCTACCTGGATGGATGCCCCTCCTACCTGGATGCACCTCCTACCTGGATGGATGCCCCTCCTACCTGGATGCCCCTCCTACCCAGAAGCCCCTCCCACCTGGATGCCCCTCCTACCTGGAAGCCCCTCCTACCTGGAAGCCCCTCCTACCTGGATGCCCCTCCCGTTGTCTCTGACCTCCACTCGGTCCAAGCCGTAGTTCTCCTGAAACACCGGACACAACATTTAGAACATGCTGCAGTGTTGATTTTGTCGACTAAAATAAATAAAAAAATGTTCGTCGACTACCTATTTAAATTTGTTTTAGAATCGGCCTCAGGTCTACGATAAAGGGGAGGCGTCCAAAGGCGTCCTGTGGCACTGAGACAGTTAATTATGGATTAATGCCAAATAATCAAATCTCGTAATCTCTTTTTGGCACAGTGGGGTACAGTAGCTATGATCTCAGCACAGATTGTGTTAACCCATTCTGGGCGGGAACCCCTTTTAGCTATTGAAAAATAGCAGATCTACAAGCTCATAGCGCGCCACCGAGTGGCGCGCTACGAGCTTGTAGGTCTGCTATTTTTTTTAAATCGTGAAAATGTGGCGCAAATCTATATATTCTTTCAGAGCGAACGTTTTTAACTCAAATCTTTGCTTCTGTGTCCCTGGAACAACATATTTTCGGTGCCATATTACATATAGTTTTTGGGGTCCTTGACATGAAATATTGAGAACCACTGATATAGAAACATGAGGTTTTTCAGAAAATTGTCATGATTTAGAAGACATTTTTTTAAATTCCGACGTCAGGCCTAAATGGGTTAATGGGTTATTATAATAATAATAATCATTCTTCTTACCAGTGTAACGTCGACGCATGTGGCTCCAGCGTCCAGGGAGTTCTCCATCAGCTCCTTGACCACGTTGAGCACCGAGGTGATGACCTGGGAGGAGGGGTGGAGCTCGTTAACCTTTATTGATAACCAGCATATCGATGGCTTAGCGAGCCGGGTTCTTATCGAGCATTTTCTATTATTTTGTGGAAAGACGGGAGACGACAAATTCTAAACATAACTAGTATCTTTTACTATGGGGCCTTCAAATACAGTACTTTTTCTAAGAAACTGTTAACTGGTTAATATGTGTACCGTCACTTTAAAAGTGTCATTTTGTTTACCCGGGCAGCGCTGGTTAATTGGCAGTTATCAATACACTTTTGGACCGACATGTTTGTCCCAGCATGGATGATTACATTTATTTATTGATCGCCTCTTGTCTCGATTGTTTTAACATGACATCATGGCCGCTATGCTCGATAACAGGCTTGATAAGCTCAACGCTTATTGATAACGGGTACTCGATAAGCCCAATTAAAGCTTATTGATACCGGGTACTCGATGAGCCCAAAGATTATTGATACCGGGTACTCGATAAGCCCAAAGCTTATTGATACCTGTTACTCGATAAGCCCAAACCTTATTGATACCTGGTACTCGATAAGCCCAAAGCTTATTGATACCTGGTACTCGATAAGCCCAAAGCTTATTGATACCGGGTACTCGATGAGCCCAAAGCTTATTGATTCTGGGTACTTGATGAGCCCAAAGCTTATTGATACCGGGTACTCGATAAGCGTAGGTTTTTGGGGTATCGGGTATGGAGCTCCATCTCTAGTCAGAGGTCATGCGTACCTGGGAGCTGGACAGGAGACGCACCGTATCCGCGGGGAGCTGCTGCATCCTGGCGCCTTCTAGGGAGCACGCACGCACACGCACACGCACACACACACGCACACGCGCACGCACACACACACACTGTATTTTCTTGTACATGTACAATGGTAATGGTGTAATCATAGACATATAAAAGGTAGACGCCCCTTTCGGCTCTGGAGCGTAATAGTATGTGCTCAAGGGAGGGCAAAACATTCCCGAGATTCCTTGCGAAAGCATGAGCGTGCGTCACAGAGCGCATGTTCGGGTCTGATATAGTCCCGGAAAAGATGCGCTGTGATTGGCCAGTAGTCACTTGAGTGGCAGCGTGACGTAGTGTGCGGTCCACTCTTTCCCGGCGTACCAGTGTAAATCCTTCCGCCCTCCCGTCAACACACGTGGCTCCAACGAACTGCAGCAGCCAATGAGGCATCTTATTTTTTTAATATCTATGGGTGAAATGGTGACATTTCACCATCAATCTGGGTGGGGACCTCCTGGAAGCCCCTCAAGGACCCCTGGGGGTCCCTGGGAGTGGGACCGCAGGTTGACAACCACTGTACCATGTCACAGTACAGTAACGCACATTTGTACGTCATTAAATGTTGAATGATGAATTGAATATGAAGGACCCAGTGTAGCAGGGATGTGCTGCTACATTTTGGCCGATATCGATATCAGAAATAATTAATTACCGCTATGGCCGATAACCGATATATTACCAATGTCGATATGATCTCATTCTGTATTTAAGAAAATTATAATAATTTTGTTAATTCTGAAAAATACATGTAACTGGACTGCAGGCTTAGGCAAGTCAGATTTAGCTGACTGGTGGCAGCGGTGGCCGAACGGATTGCGGAGCGGTCTTGATACCGGAAGGTCGCCAGTTCGAATCAGCGGTCCGACACGTTAAAATTACCACCGCTGAAGTGCCCTTGAACAAGGCATTGAACCACTACGATGAAATGTTCTATGAGCAGGGCCTGGCTGGAAACAAGTTCTTGAGCTTAGCCCAGATACCCTGGGTAAATATAGTAATCATTTCATTTCATCTCTGTTCAAGCTGTTACTTTGGGCTTGTTTATCTGTTGTTTAGCAGTTTCAATCAATAGAAATAACGTTTCTTTATATAAAACATGATAGTACAACATGGGTCCCTGCATGGTGGTAATGGGTCCATTTGGTTTCATGTTATTGCTCTCAAGAGTTACATTATTGTTAAACATCTGCATTACTTCATTTACAAGAAGTCTACATAATTAGAGAATGTAGAAGAATTGTTATTTTGATCAACGTGTGCCTGTTGTCTCTCCTAATGGCACCAACATCAATTAATACAGCGTGGAATTGTGGTCTGTGTCTCAAATGATGAATAAATAATGGACCTTAATATGAAAATTACTGTCTTTATTAGAGGTTCTACATCAGGCTTGCAAGCAACCAAAGAGCCTTGAATACGAGCTTTACAATGCAGTCTGCACGTTATGATATTAACGTAATATAATCATTGAATGATGAACACCAATAACTAATTAACCGATCCATGAATGAATGATGATACTGACCTGATCAAAGCTTCCTATCAGCAGCAGAACGCATGCAGTTCTCTCCACTAATCCAGCAACACATTATAAACAAACCCCATGTGTGTAGTCCCCGCCAATAGGAGGAACTACAGGAAGTCTGCCCGGGGACTACAAAATAAATAAGAAACTAAAACCAGGAAGTTATTTATAATAATAACAACGTTTATAATAATACATGGAAATTAAATGAATATAAAATGGACAATGGAAAAAAATAAACGTGCACAGGGAGAGAGTGTTATTGTTAGACAAGTTCGAATTTAGATAAAATATTGTCCAAAATAAAATATTGAGCCCGAGCTTTTATTTTTTTTACTTTGAGGTAAAAAAAAATTATGTCAAACGTCTACTTCCGTTTTTTTGCGAGACGCTCCTCCTCCTCGATCTGCTGCGCCTGCGCGCGCGCACGCGCACACGCGCACACACATCATCATCATCAACATCAACAAGGATTCCGAGAGGAGTAGACAGACACTACAGACGTGTGTTATTTTTGTCCAGACGATAATAATAACAGAACAGGTAAGTGTACGCTCTAATAACGTTTGATTTCACACGCACGTACGCACGCGCGCGCGCACACACACACGCACACGCACACACACAGTCCTAAACATTCCATGACACTGACACACTATATGTTGACTGTTGTGCAGCTATAGCAAGCAATGTTATAATACTTGAAATATCAGTTGTTTTCAACCCTTTTCATATTAAGGCCCATTATTTATTCATCATCTGAGCCACGGACCACCATTTGATGACATTTAGCCTCTCAGACCCATTTGAGCCACGGACCACCATTTGATGACATTTAGCCTCTCAGACCCATCTGAGGCACGGACCACCATTTGATGACATTTAGCCTCTCAGACCCATCTGAGCCACGGACCACCATTTGATGACATTTGAGCCTCTCAGACCCATTTGAGCCACGGAGTCACGGACCACCATTTGAGGACATTTAGCCTCTCAGACCCATCTGAGGCACGGACCACCATTTGATGACATTTAGCCTCTCAGACCCATCTGAGCCACGGACCACCATTTGATGACATTTAGCCTCTCAGACCCATTTGAGCCACGGACCACCATTTGATGACATTTGAGCCTCTCAGACCCATTTGAGCCACGGACCACCATTTGATGACATTTAGCCTCTCAGACCCACAACTAAAGAACATTTTGAACATAGGAATATAGGATTCTGTCCACGGATTCCATGCTGTATTGAGGTTGGTAAAGTTGGTGCCACTAAGGAGAGATCTAGCAGTGGCAAACTAGCATAACAATTATGCTTTCTTCTTCTTATTCTTAAGTAATGCAGATGTTTAACAATAATTGAACTCTTTGAGAGTGTAAAAGGAAACCAAATGAACCTGTGAGCGTCCATTTGCATGGTTTAATTTTACACTCTTGAGAGTTAAAGATCTATTCGAGGTCCATTTGGTTTAGTTACCAACTCTCAATCATTTAGCTGCATGGGGGTGGGGGGGGGGGGGGGGGGGGGGGCACTGGGAACCCCCGAGGACCACTGGTGCAGCTTGCATTCTAACATATTTTCATAAAAGTGTATATTTGTACGTCTTTGACTTTAAATTGTTCTGATGAATTGAACATGGAGGACCCTGATGTAAACAAGTCTTAGTGCTTTATCACATGGTTTTATCCTCTAGCAGTTTTTGTATTGACCTGAGCTTTCCTGTGAACTTATACCCATTCTACAATCAAACTGTGAATAGCCTACCTACACATTTTCAATCAATCAATAATCTGCTGTTTGTTGTACTTCAGTGGACAACACATTGCATATTAAGGTCCATTATTTATTCTGCATTTGATCCACGGACCACCGTTTGATGACACTTAGCCTCTCAGACCCAAACACTTAGACACTTACACAACTAGAATAGTGTTGTTTTGTCGTTGGATAATATTTTGTCCATATTTCCACGCTGTATTGATGTTGGTACCATTAGGAGAGATAACAGGCACACGTTGAACAAAATGACTTTCTTGTAAATTAAGTAATGCAGATGTTAAATAATTGAACTCATGGTGGTCCTCTAATTCCAGAGAGAGAGACAATTTACAATTTAGGCATATATTAGCATACGCTCTTAATCCAGAGCGATTTACTTACATTAGGCAAGAACAAAAATCATGGCAATACATCACATACATAAAAAGTAGTATTCAAGAAACATGCGTAAGCTAAGAACGTAACAGTGGAATCTCTATATAATGACACTCACACTATACATAATAAACTATACATATATACTATGCTTATAGTGCTATGACTACATACAATACAATTCTAGTGCTGTCTACATCACATGCTATAAGTCTGTATAAAATGCTATCTAAGTCTACAAAAGTGCTGAGAGAGAGAGAGAGAGTGAGAGAATCTAGGTTATGAAGCCAGTCTTCTCCATGTATGGCTATCCAGGGTTTGATGAGGTCAGTGTCTTGATCTTCATAGAGACGGCCATTATATGGAGCGTGATGGACTGACGACCATGTATGGAGGTGTGACGGACGGACTGACTGACAGATTGTGCAGGTTTTCATACTTTCATAGTAATCTGCGACCTATGGTCGCGATTAAAAAAAAATTGTTTTTGTTTTGAGAAAGCTTTCAGCCAGCTAAAATAACGTGTTCCTGGGACAGGGCGATGCAGTGACGGCGAGTAAAACGTGTTAATAAAAATCACACCCGTGTGAAGTGAGGGGCGCTCTTATCATCGTACATCATCATGACGTAAAATAGACGCGGTGACGTGAAATTCTCCATTTATTGTCGGTGGGAATTCAAAGGATACCACTTCACCGCTTTTCAACCTATCTTCATATAATTGACTCTTCGCTAAGTCCCACCCACAAGCCTTGGCCAATACCACGTTAGCGACGGTTACTAGGTAAGGATCCTGGTCACGCTTTTTCAATGCTGGTCAAAATGGTTAAGCAGTGTCAATAAATATATTTGCTGTAGCATGCGTGGACCTCAGAAAGAGCGTTTGTTTTCTTACCTTGTTATGAGCAAACTAGTCCATTCCATGAATTATTTCGCTCCGTTTTGCAGTTTAATGACGCCACATGCACGCACGCATGTGCGCATCGGAGAACACAGAACAGCTGATATGCCTATTGTTAAATTAGTGTATGATATTTGAGAAACGGATTAATCACGTTGTGCTGATTAGTGATTAGACGAGAGTTTTGTCATTATTGGCTTAGGAATGGAACAAAAAGGGCAGGTATGCATGCCTGTATTTTTACATCATGCCGTTATTGTGGTGGTACTCGAAGAGCCAAATATTTTCTGAGGTGGTACTTCAGTATGAAAAAGGTTTTGGGAAACCAAATTGACTCGATCTGACAGAGTTACAGTAAAACCACTGGTCTGTCTCTGACACAGACTTACAGCAAAAGTCACGATGACGCAACAGTGAACTTTGAATCCCAAATAGGACACGTTCACAGAACGGGGCAGCAAATGGGCTTTGGTGCTATTAAGCTTTTAAACAATTACAACCTTATTTCACAGTCAGGGTTGTGTGGAGCTTATCGACTGGCCGGGGGGGGTGGGGGGTAGCAGTGGCGCAAGGGTAGGGTGGCCGGTAGAGCAGCTGGATTGGGAAACGTGGTTCCAAGTTCGATCCCTGCGGGCTCCCCCAGAGTTAGTGTCCAAGACTCTGTGTCTGCACCCCTAATTGCTCCCGATGTGCAGGACAGTGCCTTGCACCAACCATCGTTATGTGTGAATCGGTGAATGTGTGTGTGAATGAGGTGAATGTAATGCATGTAATGCACAATCTATGTAAAGGTGTGTGAATGTGTGTGAATGGGTGAATTTAATGCAGCACATGCTATGTAAAGGTGTGTGTGTGAATGGGTGAATGTAATGCACAACTAATGTAAAGCGCCTTGGATAAAAGGCGATATATATATTATAAATGCACCATTTAGTACCACATTCAACTTTGTCACATCACAGATGTATAGGTGTAAAACAGTTTTTGTGTTGTTGGTTTTTACGGTTTTAATTTGTATTTATTTTTGCATTATTTTATCACATTTTCGACTATGTACTGGTATTACTCTCTCGATTGTTTTTGATGTATTTTCTTTGGTGCAGCACTTTGGAAACCCTGCGTTTGTAAAAATGTGCTGCTAGTATATTGTACATATACGTTGGACTGGATTTCTGTTATCAGGAAGAGGAAAAAGAAAAGAAAAAGAATGAATTAAACAGAAATGAGGTCATGATGGATATAAGGCATAATAATTAATCCGGTACAATATTTACACGAGCTCGGACGTAAGGGTGCAAAAGGTTAACCCATTTAGAGGTCCAGTTTTCTGGAAAAACCTCATGTTTCTAGGTCAGTGGTTCTCAAACTTGTTCATGTCAAGGACCCCCCCTAACCTGACTCCGCCAGATGGGGCAGCAGAGAGTACACTGGGTTCCCCCCTCCTGCTCCCATCTGGGAACTCTCAGGCAGACTTGATGCCCGGCCACAAAACGGCCTGGCCAATCAGCAGCAGCTAGAGGCGGGATAGCTGCTGCTGATTGGCCAGGCCGTTTTGTGGCCGGGCATCAAGTCTGCCTGAGAGTTCCCCGCCCCCCCCCCCCCCCCCAATCTGAAAATATGTAGTTCCATCCAGGGACCCTAGACCAAAGATTTGAGTTAAAAACATTTGCAGTGAAAGAATATACAGTATATATTCAATGATTTGGGCCACAGTTTCACGATTTGTCGAGCAGATCTACAAGCTATACGACACTACGTGAAAAAAGAGGAGTTAACAGGCAATTATGGGCACTAGCGTTTCCCGTGAACCTCAAGTTTAGCAGGCATACAGTAAAATACAGGTGTGATGGTACAATTTGGGAGTTTACCGGGAATTTGCTGGAAAGTTTAACGGGAGTCTTGTGTAATATACACATCCGTATTCCATGCTTTTTGCGCAGTGCGAGCTTGTTTCAAATAGTTTTAAAATAACGGTTAAAGTGGTTCAAACTGCTATGAGGCGACACAGGTGCGTTCTCGTCAGTGTTGTTTATGGCAGCAACATTTGATTTTAGTTTTAGTCATAGTCTTTTGAATAGTTTTAATTTAGTTTTAGTCACATTTTAGTCCCCTGGAATGTCTTAGTGTTCGTCTAATTTTAGTCGACTAAATGTCAGGCGGTTTTAGTTGACTAAATCTACGGTTAATTTAGTCGACTAAAATGTTTTTTGGTGGGCCTTGATGCCGTCGTAATGACTGATTTTACACTTGCTGAAAATAGCCGATCTTGTAGATCTGCTATTTTCAGCATGCAACCAAGTGTAAAATGACTTATACTGGATCTCTTGTCCACTAGTCCCTTCCTGACATTTTAGTCTAGTTTTTATTTGTTGACGAAATCGTCAGTATATTTAGTCTTAGTTTTAGTCATCGTAGCTTAGTTTTCATTTAGTTTCTATTTAGTTTTTGTCAGTGAAAAAAGGTAGTCGACGAACATTCTTCGTCTTAGTTTTAGTCGACGAAAACAACACTGGTTTTCGTCCTAAAAGGGTTCAACACAAAGACGGTGTTGGCACTGTAGTGCTGCCAACGAATATTCCACATTCGAATGAATATTCGAATGTAAAAAATAAAAGAATAATCAAATGTATTAAATTAACGTTCAAATTAAGAAAAATAACAATACAGTCGCTGTGTGAGTTCTACTGAGACTCTGTGCCACGTAAACTAGAACATCATACGAGAATTAGGCTATTAAGATAATTATGAATCATTTAATTTGAAGACTCAAATGAAATCTCTTGAGTCTTTCTTCTTGAAGACTCAAGAGAGCGCATTTCTCAGCACCATACAGGACCGGACCATATAGATAAAGAAAGAGAAAGTTTTACAGCATATTAGGCTGCAATATTCACATCATATTCATATAAAAATCATATACGTTCGACGTTCGAAATCATTCGAAATTCGTTCGAATCCATGTGGTGTTTTAAAAGGAATATTCGAATGTCATTTTTGGCCAATTCTGGCAGCACTATCGTACTGTGGTTGGTGGTAAACATATACATACTAGCAGCAGCGGCGGCAGCTAAACTATGTGTGCACGAGATTAGATCGGTGCCCGTGATGTTCTGACCAAGCTGACGATACTACTAGTGATTGCGATGGCGATCACTATTAGCATGGTAGGCTAGGATATGGTTTCACGCCAACGGTCATATAGTTTCATACTTTAGTTTGAACTGTACTCTGGCACAGGCACGTGCAGAGAGTGTTAGAGGGGCAGGGGCTGAGATCCCGTTAATTAAGAGAGGGCACTTTTGGACAAAACTAGCGAAAATAGCCGATCTACAAGCTCTCAACGCGTCGCGCTGCGACGCGTTGAGAGCTTGTAGATCGGCTATTTTCTTCGGGCCGCAACCCAGCACTCTTTTAGCTAGTGGAGATGTTCGGTGTAACGTCATGGATTTCGAAACAAATTAGTTCACTGCCAAAATGCTGTGTTCAAGTTCAGGAGACTTCGGGGGAAAAAAAGCTATTCTCCTGAATGCTGCATTCCGGCATGGCATGGAAAGGAGAGGAGGGGCGCAAGAAAATGTGCCTCAAATCTTATTACAGAGTGAACATTTGAACTCAAATCTTTGCTTCTTTCGACGTCGGGCCTAAATGGCCTAAACTCATATCTTTGCTTCTGGGAGGGGTCCCTGGAAGAACATATTTTCAGATATGGGGGGGGGGGTCGGCGGCCGATTTACAAATAATTTTGGGGGTCCTTGACATGAAACGGTTCTGAGCACCACATGAATGTGTTTTTTTCGGGAAACTGTCATGGATTATTTAGAAGACATTTCTCTCAGGTCTCAGCGGGTCGTCGGACTCTTTGGCACGCAGCCAGCTGTTATCTGGACAGATTGTCTGTCATACAGAAGACAATCTGCTCAGACATGTAGGGAATGCTCCAGCCAGCCTGTGTGTGTGTGTGTGTGTGTGTGTGTGTGTGTGTGTGTGTGTGTGTGTGTGTGTGTGTGTGTGTGTGTGTGTGTGTGTGTGTGTGTGTGTGTGTGTGTGTGTGTGTGTGTGTGTGTGTGTGTGTGTGTGTGTGTGTGTCTACATTCTACAAGCTATCTACAAGCTCACAACGCATCGCGCTGTGACTCGTTGTGAGCTTGTAGATCGGCTATTTTCAGCAAGTGTAAAAACAGTCATTACGACGGCATCAACGCCCGCCAAAATACATTTTCTTATGATATTTAGTCAACGAAAACTACACTAACAATACTAAAACATTCCAGGTGACTAAATATAAACTATTGAAGAGACTATGACTAAAATCAAAATGTGATGCCAAAAACAACACCGTTTCTGTCCTGAGTGTAAAGTTGGTCTATAAACGTGTCTTTGTGTCCACACTGCAGTGTGGCGTGCCAGAGGGCAAAGGTCAACGACAGGACAGCCCCAGCAGCGGAGCCGCGTTTGAGCTTATCATTCCTGGAGTGGCACGGTAAGGGTTAAGGTGCAACCGCACCACACCACCAAAGTGATCCAAAAATGCCGCAGCTCGCTTGGTCTTCAACCAGCCAAAATTGTCACACGTCTCCCCCCTCCTCCGCTCCCTCCATTGGCTCCCGGTCGCTGCCCGCACAGAGTACAAAACTCTGATGCTGGCATTCAAAGCAACCAAAGGTATGGCATATCTTGCAAGTATGATCGAACCCTACAAACCCTCCCGTGCACTAGCTCAGATCAGCCAAGAGCCAACGCAGGGAAGCTGGAAGTAGCTTCACTTAAAACGCCGGGACAAGTTGGACAACTCTCCACACGTCCCAAACTCTTCTCCCTTCTGGCTCCAAAACTATGGAATGCACTTCCCGTTACAATCAGAACTGCAGACTCACTCCCAATCTTCCGCCGGAGTCTGAAAACCCACCTCTTCATGACTCCATCTTATGGCGTATATATATGCAAAGGCTCAACTTACGTAACTTAGATAGCATTTTATGTAGACATGGCACTATATACTGTAGTATATATGCATAGTTTCATTATAAAGATATTCCACTGTTACGTTATTAGCTTACGTATGATTCATGATAGCTATTTTTTATGTGATGTATACATAAGTATTGTATGTGTAAGTATGTATTCATGATGCCATGTTTTGTTCTTGCTTACTCTTAAATCGCTCTGGATTAAGCTAAACGCCTACATTTGTACCACCACTACTTCATCTTCTAAAACGAACAAAAACCTAACCTTATTCCTAACTTTAACCCATTTAGGCCTGAGGACGGTTCTACAAATGCCTTCTAAATCCTGACAGTTTTCTGAAAAACCTCATGTTTCTATGTCAGTGGTATTTCATGTCAAGGACCCCTAGAATTATATGTATTTGGCCGCCCGAACCCCATCTCAAAATATGTTGTTCCAGGGACCCCCCCCAGAAGCAAATATATGAGTTAAAACCCTCCGAAAGAATATATATTCAAAGATGTGCGCCACATTTTCACGATAAAAAAAAAAATAGCAGACCTACAAGCACCGAGTGCCGCGCTATGAGCTTGTAGATCTGCTATTTTTCAATAGCTAAAGCATAACATAATACTTTAAAAACCAAAAGGGGTAACGATATAGTAACTGCATCGAAAAATCGATTTTAATTTCATGAATCGAAGTGTATCGAAATGAAAACGGCAACATTGACTATGTATCGAATCGTATCATTTTGCACTACATTTCTGTGCGTGGTATTTAGCAATTTTTAGAAGAAAAAATAAAAAGAGGGGTTTAATTACTTAGCTTAAAATAATGTCAATGTATTTTAAATGGTTACTGTATCGATTTCAAATCATTGAATCGTATCGTATCGTCATAATGAACCAATATCCTCCATGTATCGTATCGTCAACCATGTATCGTGGTACGTATCGTATCGCTGTTAACCCATTTTGGGCGGGAACCCCTTTTGGTGTTTTAAACATTATGTTATAATTTAGCTATTAAAAAATAGCAGATCTACAAGCTCATAGCACGCCACCGAGTGGCGCGCTATGAGCTTGTAGGTCTGCTATTTTTGAAAAATCGTGAAAATATTTTTTTCTGAAAACTGGAGGATTTAGAAGATTTTTTTTTTAAATTTCGAGGTCAGGCCTAAATGGGTTCAAATGGATCGTTACACCCCTAGTCAACAGCGTGCACAGGCACGCTTTGAATTCTCAAAATGCATTTTGGCGTGTGTGTGTGTGCGTGCGTGTGCAGGGGCGGCATCATGAACGTGGGCGTGGCTCACAGCGAGGTCAACCCCAACACGCGGGTGATGAACGGCCGCGGCATCTGGCTGACGTACGCCCTGGGCGTGGCCGTGCTCCACGTGGTGCTGCTCAGCATCCCCTTCTGCAGCGTGCCGCTCGTCTGGACGCTCACCAACGTCATTCACAACCTGGTACGTAGAGTATAGATGCTATGGACGCTCACCCAACGTCATTCACAACCTGGTACGTAGAGTATAGATGCTATGGACGCTCGCCCAACGTCATTCACAACCTGGTACGTAGAGTATAGATACTATGGACGCTCACCCAACGTCATTCACAACCTGGTACGTAGAAAATAGATGCTATGGACCCTCAACCAACACAATACACACTCTCGTACGTAGCATATAGATGCTATGGACGCTCACCAACGTCATTCACAACCTGGTACGTAGAGTATAGATGCTATGGACGCTCACCCAACGCCATTCACAACCTGGTACGTATTGTATAGATGCTATGGACGCTCACCAACGTCATTCACAACCTGGTACGTAGAGTATAGATGCTATGGACGCTCACCCAACGTCATTCACAACCTGGTACGTAGTGTATAGATGCTATAGACGCTCACCCAACGTCATTCACAACCTGGTATGTAGAGTATAGATGCTATGGACCCTCAACCAACACAATACACAACCTGGTACGTAGAGTATAGATGCTATGGACGCTCACCAACGTCATTCACAACCTGGTACGTAGAGTATAGATGCTATGGACGCTCACCCAACGCCATTCACAACCTGGTACGTATAGTATAGATGCTATGGACCCTCAACCAACACAATACACAACCTGGTACGTAGAGTATAGATGCTATGGACGCTCACCAACGTCATTCACAACCTGGTACGTAGCATATAGATGCTATGTGCGCTCACCAACGTCATTCACAACCTGGTACGTAGTATATATAGATGCTATGGACGCTCACCAACGTCATTCACAACCTGGTGCGTAGAATATAGTTGCTATGGACGTTCACCCAACACAATACACAACCTGGTACGTATAATATAGATGCTATGGACGCTCACCAATGTCATTCACAACCTGGTACGTAGTATATATGCTATGGACGCTCACCCAACGTCATTCACAACCTGGTACGTAGCATATAGATGCTATGGACGCTCACCCACGTCATTCACAACCTGGTACGTAGCATATAGATGCTATGGACGCTCACCAACACAATACACACCCTGGTACGTAGCATATAGATCAGGGGTGGGCAACTTGGACGATGGAGAGGGCCACTATATTTCCATAACTCACTCCCTAGGGCCATGTATTACTGTCGTAGCAAAAATAGCCGATCCACAAGCTCAAAACGTGTCGCGCTGCGACGCGTTTTGAGCTTGTAGATCGGCTATTTTTGCCATACTCGAATTGAAATCCTGAATATTTTGTTTTGCTATTTTTAATTGGGATCCTGAAAAAGTCATTTTAACTAAATACAAATAGATTGGACATAAAAAAGGACAAATTTAACATTATTTGTAATACTACTCAGCAAGCTACTAATTTAGACTGTAAGTCATTAAAACTGGCGGCCATCTTGAAAATGTTGGAGTTCTGTGTTTTGCCCGAGGTTGATTGTCAAATAGGATCATAATGAAGGTCACCTGTGCCAAATCAATGTCATGCTTTCATCACCAACTGAACTATCTATCATGGTGGCTTCGTAATGGCTGATTTTACACGTGGCTGCGTGCTGAAAATAGCAGATCTACAAGCTCACAACGCATGTAGATCCGCTATGGGCCTTAGTCCTAAAAGGGTTAACCCATTCTGGACGGGAACCCCTTTTGGTGTTTTAACTAAGCATTATGTTATACTTTAGCTATTGAAAAATAGCAGATCTACAAGCTCATAGCGCGCCACCGAGTGGCGCGCTACGAGCTTGTAGGTCTGCTATTTTTGAAAAATTGTGAAAATATTTATTTCAGAAAACTGGAGGATTTAGAAGATTTTTTTTAAATTTTGAGGTCAGACCTAAAAGGGTTAAATAGAGAAATCCGCACACGTGACATGATTTACTAGCGCGGCGTGAGAGCGGCCGGCGTTGTTGTTGACAAAAGGCTGCTCACGTCTCACGCCTGCATGAAAACAGTCCCATTGTGTCATTTATTTTCCTCCACACACACACACACACACACACACACACACACACACACACAATGCAACGGCTGTGTGCTCGCTTTAGCATCGGCGTGAGCAATTTATCACTTCTACACATTCACGGGATTTTGCATTTAATTGCATTCGAACAAGAATGCCGTTTGTGGCTCTGCCAGAGGCAAGCCGCGTGTGCGTGCGTGCGTGCGTGCGAGCGTGTGTGCGTGCAAGCGTGTATGCGAAACGTGTCCACAAGTCTAGTAGAATTTAAAAAAATAGATATTGTGAGGACAATGTTGTTCCTTGTCCTCACAGTAGAGTAGTGATGGTAAAAAAGATTTACCTACAATTAAGAGAAGATTCACTGTGTGTGCTTGTGTGTGTGTGTGTGTGTGTGCGTGTGTGTGTGCGTGTGTGTGTGTGTGTGTGCGTGTGTGCATGTGTGCGTGCGTGCGTGCGCATGTGCGTAGGGTATGTATGTGTTCATGCATGCGGTTAAAGGGACTCCCTTCCAGACTCCGGACCAGGGTAAAGCCAGACTGCTGACTCACTGGGAACAGCTGGACTACGGAGTTCAGTTCACCTCGTCCAGGAAGTTCTTCACCATCTCCCCCATCATCCTGTACGTATACAATAATAACTAGAAAAGTCGCAATTTTGAACAATTGCAAAGTGTGGTTGCCATGAACCGCAGCATTTACCACGGTGAAAGAAATGCAAATGCCACTCCTTTCCATGCCATTTATACCAGAAGGCAGCATTCGGGAGAATTGCTTTTTTTTCCCTCCGAAGTCTCCTGAACTTGAGCGAATTTGTTTCTAAATCCATGTCGTTACACCTGCATCTCCAATAGCTAAAAGAGTGCTGGGTTGCGCCGCGAAAATAGCTGATCTAGATCTGCTATTTTCGCTATTTTTGTCCAAAGGTGCCCTCTTAACCCCCTTATGGCCATGACGTATTATTGACGTAATTAATCAATAATACCTTATGGCCACTGACGTAATTGACGTAATCGTTTAATCCCCTGTAATCGGGAGCTTAATATAACAAAATGTAGCAACTATTAGCTTGTTTGGCTAACGGCCAATGTAATCTATCTAAAACCGGCCGAAATCCGCGCGTGCACGGTCGATCACGCACGCGTGTGATCGTGCATGCATCCCTGCGTAAAATGTGATATTTTGGGCTTGATTAGATCTTAATTTGACTTAGTTATAAAGAATTACGATGATAGCTTAGCATTCCGGACATCTGATAGGAAGTGGTCACCGCTCACTCGCTCTATTTGGTCAAAATCGGCATAATGGTGACGTTACCGCCACCATCAGGACTGATTGTCCCAATATATACTATAGTCTTGCCCCGTGAAAATGAGATGTAGTGTGTATATCGCAGATTTTTCTATAGAGCGTATGCGCATGCTTAAAGTGAATGGGACATTGAGTGGCAAATCGAGTGGCAAAGCAACAGGCAAAGTGAGTTAGACATTGTTGTTGTTTAATGCAATCAGATAAGACTTTTCTGTGTGGATGTATGGGCTGTCAAGGCCAGAAAGTAGTTTTTAGCCACTCAGTAGGCATTCCTGTATAACTTCCTGGTTTGATGATGATGTCACACGCATACCCTCTATTGGCATTAAAATGACAAATTAAACATATGATATGATATGAATAGTGCAGGCAGAAGGCACAATCCACTGTTAATTAGGCTGGCAATAAGCCAGGTAACGGGATTTCAGCCCCTGGCCCTCTAACACTCTCTACACGTACCTGCATGTAGAACTTAGAATGTGGCGTCTGAGGTAGGGCTTTAAAGGAGAATTCCATACTAGAAGGCTTTCTTACCTTTTATTTGTAGTTGTTACGTCCCCACCAAAGAGCTCCAGGTGTTATTTTGTGCAAAAGTGCATTATTGGCTATTTCCCCTACCATAAGCCCTCAATGGGGTTGGGTTTTTGTGCTAATTTGCGTATTTCCATCGAAATAAGTAGTAAAGTGTGCCGCTTGGGATACTATTTACATTATGAAGAGAGGATATATATTTTAAAAAGGGGTTTTTGAGCGATGGAAATAAGCGAATTAGCACAACACCCCAATGCCCCATTCAATTCAATGCAATTCAATTCAATTTATTGAGGGCTTATATTAGGGGAAATAGCCAATAATGCACAAAATAACACCTGGACCTCTTTGGTGGGGACTACGTAACAACTACAAATAAAGGTAAGAAAGCCTTCTAGCATGGAATTCTCCTTTAAACAACTAGTCGACTATTCAACTAGTCGACTAGTAAATCCACTAGTCGACCTTGTTGGTACTAGTTGACTAGTTGATAAGAAAAAAAAAGGGGGGGGGGGTTCGATTTTGTAGTCCTCAAGGTCAGGTAGATTACAGTTATAGTCACCAATGTACCGATGTGTGTGTTTCTTTTTTAACATAACGGGTAGTTCAACGACTAGTAAACTAGGCAACTAGTCGACTAGTAGAAATGACTAAAGTGAATGCCCTAGTCTTTTCTTTTTTTTTAATACATTTTTATTTCATTTTTGGATGAAAGTCACAGGTGCAGGCATACAAAAAGAAATGCACATAAAACATAATTCAAATTCTTTGTCAACTACAATCAGTGGCTTGACCCTTGCCTCATTTTTAAAAATCCCACCCCCCAAACCCCAGCACCAACCACCTTTGACAAAAAAAAGAGAAAAATATAGTAATGATTATAACAATTTTAAACATAACGTAAAAATCGGTGTTGGTGTTAGCATTATGTTATGCTTTAGCTATTGAAAAATAGCAGATCTACAAGCCCATAGCGCGCCACCGAGTGGCGCGCTACGAGCTTGTAGGTCTGCTATTTTTGAAAAATCGAAGAACGACTGACAGAAACATAGCTTTTTCAGAAAACTGTCAGGATGTAGAAGACATTTTTAGAATCTGATCTCAGGTCAAAATGGGTTAAATTAACAACAAATTGTGAATAATAAATTAAAAAAAATATATATGAATACCCTAGTACTGAGGTGATTGTTTCGTCTCCTCCTCCAGATACTTCCTGGCCAGCTTCTACACCAAATACGACACGACGCACTTCGTGATCAACACGGCGTCCCTGCTCAGCGTCCTCATCCCCAAGCTGCCCCAGCTGCACCGGGTGCGGATCTTTGGCATCAACAAGTATTAAAACGACCCCCAAAAGAGGCTGCATGGGGCACCGAGGAAGGACGCACAGGGGGCACAGAGGATGGGTGGGGAAATTGACTATTTGGCTATTTTGTTCCAAAGTGTAAAAGATATGTATGTATACAGTAGGGCATTCACTTCTAGTCATTTTTACTAGTTGACTAGTTGCCTAGTCGACTAGTTGACTAGTTATTTAACTACCTATTATGTAAAAAAAAATTGAAATACATATTTTTACATTTAAAAACTGTGACTATAACTATAATCTACCTGGTCTTGAGGCCTACAAAATTGGGGGGGGGAAAAAAACGTTTTTTTTCTTATCAACTAGTCAACTAGTACCAACAAGGTTGACTAGTGGATTTACAGTACTAGTCGACTAGTTGCTTAATGCCCTAGTATACAGACAGACAGACAGACAGACAGATAGAAAGAAAATGGTCTTAGGTAATGTAAAGCTGTGGTTCCCAAACCTTTTCACTTCAAGGACCCCCAAATTGACACTAATTATCCCGCAGACCCCCATTTGAAAAGATATGCCATGGGGACCCCCATAAGAGAAGATCTTTATGGCTCTAGCAGTGATTCTCAACCCGTTTAATTTCAAGGACCCCCCCAGTTTGACATGCATTAGTCTACAGACCCCCATTTAATGGCATTTCCATCTCTGGGACCCCCAATTTATATTGTAAAATCAATGTCAATTGAACTCTGAGTGTGTACAAATGGATCCAGTTGTACACTCAGAGTTACAGACCCATAAGGGTCGACTTGGTTCCAAACTATCATTTAGCTGGGGACCCCCTGGAACTCCCTCAAGGACCCCTGGGGGTCAGCCGGACCCCTGCACTTTGGGAACCACTGATGTACACAATACATGATGAGAACACGCTTTAATATTCGACAATAAGGTCTAATATTTATACATAGTGTAAAAATAGGTCTATTAATATTTCTATATTTACAACAGTGTACAAATAGGTCTATTAATATGTATATATTTACAGCATAGTGTAAAAATAGGTCTATTAATATTTCTATATTTACAACATAGTGTACAAATAGTTACCCATTCCACTGGTGCAAAAGCTGAGCCAACAGCACCCCCATGTGGACTTTGGTTTAACCGCAACGCT
Organism: Electrona antarctica; assembly: GCF_951216825.1. Taxonomy (NCBI): domain Eukaryota; kingdom Metazoa; phylum Chordata; class Actinopteri; order Myctophiformes; family Myctophidae; genus Electrona; species Electrona antarctica. The sequence continues at coordinate 1,347,173 of NC_136794.1, forward strand.
ACTGCTATAAACCCTCTACTATGAGGCTATTCTGTCGTTTCATTTTACGCTCTCAAGAGTTGCATTATTGTTAAACATCTGCATTACTTCATTTAGGAACAAGTCTACACAATTTGAGTCTCATAATGAAGGACATGTTCCATCATGTATTCTCTACATTACTTGAGACCTTTTCTTTTTTTACACGGGGGTTGAAAAAAAATAGCCAATTTAACACGAGGTGACCATGCTTTCTGTATCCTGTGCCACGTGGTAAAATATAAGTGTAACCCTTGGTGTGTGTGTGTGTGTGTGTGTGTGTGTGTGTGTGTGTGTGTGTGTGTGTGTGTGTGTGTGTGTGTGTGTGTGTGTGTGTGTGTGTGTGTGTGTGTGTGTGTGTGTGTGTGTGTGTGTGTGTGTGTGTGTGTGTGTGTGTGTGTGCGCGCGCGCGGACACACACACACACACTGAGTAAGAAGATCCAGGGCTCCATCTTGCGTCACCCATCCCTAAACTAATTTTGCAATTTTTTACTATTTAAAAAAAAACATTTTAAAATAGTTCATCGAAACATTGTGAGCTTGTAGATCGGCTATTTTAACTATTTTAAAAGGGTTTTTTAAATAGTTAAAAAATGGCAAATTAGTTTAGGGATAAGGGGTGGCGCAAGATATAGGGCGTCGCAGTCCCGCCCCCTTTCATGACAACGCCAGGCCCAGGAAATAATTCCCAATGCATTTTTCCCATAGACATTTCAAAAAGTATTTATTTAAAGACCTTTTAAGCAAAGCCAAATCGAGTTGTGACAAATCATGACAACAAACACAATATTTTGGACCAAACAAATAATTACAAAGAAGAAAAACGACAAAGAAAGTGTTGTAACCTGCTATTTTTTTTTCTTCTTTCTAATTATTTGTTCGGCCCAAAATGTTTTGTTTGTTGTCATGATTTCTCACAACTCGAGTTGGCTTTGTACAAGGCTTAAAAGGTCTTTAAATAAATACTTTTTGAAATGTATATGAGGAAAATGAACGGATAATAATTTCCTCGGCCCTGGTAGGGGGCGGGACTGCAACGCCCCCCGACCGATGTCAGAGAGTCCAAGACAACCAACCAAGTTTATAACTGTAATAATTATCATGCACAAGCAAACAAACAAGTACCCATAATGCAGTGCGTAACCATACGTTAAGCCCCATTGAACGATGTCCTCCTGTAATTGCGTGTCCAAAATCGGGACGCCGTTTTTGTGATAGTGGTTAAAAATGGGGACTAATCAAGACTGCATAAAATGTACAGATATACCGGTGTAAAAATAGGCAATTCATGAACGACATACGATATCACTTGGTGTGTGTGTGTGTGTGTGTGTGTGTGTGTGTGTGTGTGTGTGTGTGTGTGTGTGTGTGTGTGTGTGTGTGTGCGTGTGCGCGAGCGCGAGAGCGCGTGCGTGCGCTAAGCCGTTTTGTACAGTGCGTGTAAATGTAATTGTTAGCGATAATTATTGTCAGCTGTGGATGTACAAGTATACGCGGAGATGCCGTTGACAGGAGAATGCCATAATATTGCATTGCTAACTTAAAAAAACAGTCAATATTTAAATGATGTTCGTTCTTTGGTTTGGAAAAGAACCCCCCCCCCCCCCCCCCCCCCCCCCTAGGCTGGCCTGGGGTCAGATGTAACCTTTTATTTGTTGTTGTTTTTTTTTGTTTTTGTTTTTTTCGTCCCTCACATTGCTCGTGACACAAGGACTGAGTTTGGGGCCGAAGGCGGGCGGCCGATGAAGCTGATGTTTAAGTTTTAAAACGTGTTATTTTTAGCTTATTATATAGCTTACATAAAAGGATTTCTTTGCGAATACAGTTTTTGTTGTTTTGTTTTTGTTTGTTGTCCCTTTCTTTCTTTCTTTCTTTCTTTCTTTTTTTTTTTTCTGTTTGTCACCAAAGGGTCACCATGCAGGCAGTGTTGTTATCGTCGACTAAAACTAAAATGACTATACCTTTTTATCACTGACAAACTAAATGAAAACTAAGCTATATGATGACTAAAATTATGACTAAATATATTGACAATTTCATCAACAAATAAAAACTAGACTAAAATGTTAGGGAGAGAGAGACTAGACTAGTGGACAAGAGATCCAGTATAAATCATTTTACACTTGGTTGCATGCTGAAAATAGCCAATCTGCAAGCGTGCAGATCGGCTATTTTCAGCAAGTGTAAAATCAGCCATTACGACGGCATCAAGGCCCGCCAAAATACATTTTAGTCGACTAAATCAACTGTAGATTTAGTCGACTAAAATCTTACGACATTCAGTCGACTGAAACTAGACCAACACAAAAACATTCCGGGTGACTAAAACTAAATGTAAACTATTCAAAAGACTGACTAAAAACTAAAATCTAAATGTATCTGCCAAAAACAACACTGCTCCTTGGGTCCAAAGTTCTCCAAGCGGTTGCGAGGAGTTGCACGGTGACCCTTTGGTGTGGTTTTTGGTTCCGTTGAATTCAACCAGTTGAATCACTAATAGGGACGACGTGTGTCAACGTGCAACGGGACATGTCAGGGCTTAACCCATTTTGGGTGGGAACCCCTTTTGGTGTTTTATTAAGCAGTATGTTATACTCTAGCTATTGAAAAATAGCAGATCTTGAGCTTGTAGGTCTGCTATTTTTTGAAAACTCTTGAAAATGTGCCGTGCCGTACTTAGTTTGAATATATATATTCTTTCAGGGCGAACGTTTTAAACTCAAATATTTGCTTCATGTGGGGTCCCTGGAACAACATATTTTGAGATGGGGGTCTGTGACCCAATAGAGATAATTCTGGGGGTCCTTGACATGAAAGAGGTTCAGCACCACTGACATAGAAACGTAGGTTTTTCAGAAAACTGTCATGACTTAGAAGACATCTTGTAGAATCGGTCTCGGTTAAAAGGGCCTTGCAACCGGGGAGCGTGGAACGCAGGCGTTGTTGCCTGGATCAACGACAGGTCTCCTCCAGGTCTGCTCAAGAGGGGCGCGACAACGCAAGCGTAGGAAAAAAACAAAAGCTACACCGAATCCAGGTCTGGTGAGTCGCGGGGGGGCGTGTGCACGAAACGAGCACGCGCGCAACAAATTCACGGGACCGCGCTCGCGTAAATATGCTTGCGTTGTCGCACCGCGACTTCTCCACGCAAAAAAAACATTGATTTTACAATATAAATCGGGGTCCCAGAGATCGAAATGCCATTAAATGGGGGGTCCGTAGACTAATGCATGTCAAACTGGGGGGGTCCTTGAAATGAAACGGGTTGAGAATCACTGCTAGAGCCGTAAAGATCTTCTCTTATGGGGGTCCCTGCATGGCATGTCTTTTCAAATGGGGGTCCGCCGGGCTAATTAGTGTCAATGTGGGGGTCCTTGACATGAAAAAGTTGGGGAACCACTGTTCTAGAAGTCTCCATTCTAAACCTCGGAGTGGGTGGGCGAAACCTCGGAGTGGGTGGGCGAGGATCCGTGGAGTCGCTGCAGGCGTGGAGAACACGTGCCAACACACAGCGATGCATTACACGTGCATTCTGGACTTTATTGTGGCGGCTGTGGCTCAGGAGGTAGAGCAGGTTCGAATCCCGGCTCCTCCTGTCCACATGTCGAAGTGTCCTTGGGCAAGACACTGAACCCTACATTGCCTCCAATACAATGAGTCGGTCGGTGTGAGCGTGCCACCATTGGTGTGTGAATGTGGGAAGTGAGGACGCTGGCGTTGACTGTTCGCCGCTTCACCTCCCAATGTATGAATGAATGAACCATTGTAAAGCATCTTTGAGCACTTGGAAAAGCGCTATAAAAATGCAATTCATTATTTATTACACACACACAGAGAAATATTATATATATATATATACAGTATAAGGACTGTGGATCGATGATGTCTCTAGTAGGGCTTTCACTTCCAGTCCTTTTTACTAGTTGACTAGTTGCCTAGTTTACTAGTCGACTAGTTGTTTAACTACCTATTATGTAAAAAAAGATATAACTATAATCTACCTGATCTTGAGGCCTACAAAATCGGCGTTTTTTTGTTTTTCTTATCAATATAGTCAACTATAGTACCAACAAGGTGGACTAGTGTATTTACTAGTTGCTTAATGCCCTATAGTATATTAGATTATGGAAACCATGATGAGAACAGAACGAGCAGGAACAGAGCATGCATCTCATCATATTGTACTGTACGTACAGTCAGTCCCTCTGATAACAGTATGTAGACAATCATCAATGTGCTTTATGCAGATAAATGTTATGTCACTGAGTCGGGCAGCTGAGGCCATCAATCGTAACACTCAAAGCAGTGTTGTTTTTGGGCAGCAAGTGTCTATTTTAGTTTTAGTCATAGTCTCTTGAAACGTTTCCATTTAGTTTTAGTCACATTAGTCACACCTGGAATGTGTTCAGTCTAGTTTTAGTCGACTAAATGTCATAAGATTTTAGTCGATTAAATCTACAGTTGATTTAGTCGACTAAAATGTATTTTGGCGGGCCTTGATGCCGTCGTAATGGCTGATTTTACACTTGCCATTTGTACAAGCTCACCGTTGTGAGCTTGTAGATCGGCTATTTTCAGCATGCAACCAAGTGTAAACTGACTTATACTGGATCTCTTGTCCCTTCCTAAACAAATAATAGTTTTTATTTGTTGACAAAATCGACAGTATATTTAGTCTTAGTCATCGTAGCTTAGTTTTAATTTAGTTTCCATGTGGTTTTTCGCCAGTGAAAAAAGGTAGTCGACGAATATTTTTCGTCATAGTTTTAGTCGACGAAAACAACACTGACTCAAAGACACACGGACTGAGTTTGGGGTCAGTTTTTTAGCCGTAATGAAAGGAGCACGTCGTCGCCCAGCATGCTCTCAACCTGCCTTCATAACGGTGGTGTTTTTTATCTAGTTTTAGTCCTAGTCTTTTGAGTAAAATTGAGTTTAATCATATTTAGTCATATTTTAATAGTCATAGAAAATGTTCGAACTGAAATTATTTTGGCGGGCCTTGATGCAGTCGTAATGGCTGATTTTACACTTGCTGAAAATAGCAGATCTACAAGTGAGCTTGTAGATCTGCCATTTTCAGCATGCAACCAAGTGTAAAATGACTTGCTGTATACTGGATCTCTTGTCCACTGGTCCCTTCCTAACATTTTAGCCTAGGTTTTATTTATTGATGAATTTGTCACTATATTTAGTTTTAGTCACCGTAGCTTATAGTTTTCATGTAGGTTCCATTTAGTTTTCGTCAGTGAAAAAAGGTAGTCGACGAACACTTTTTGTCATAGTTTTGATCGACGAAATCAACACGTGTCTCTTCACACAGAGTGAGTAGACGGACATGGGAAGTTGGGAACCATCTTATGAGCATTTAGTGAGGGCGACGTGGACCTTTTTAAGTGTTCTTAAAATGTGTTGGACTGGCGGGACGGAGCCTGTGGCTCGCTGGCGTGGATGAAGAGCTCCTGGTCTTAATTTGCATGGTGTCCTTGCTATGTGAATCATTTCTCAAGTGTAACTCAATCAAATAGTTCCGTGGTTTTCAACACGTTTCACATCAAGGTCCATTATTTATTCGGCATTTGAGCCGAATTAATCAATAGTTGATGATATTTAGCCTCTCGGACACAAAACAGAATATTTAGTTTGTCCACATTTCCACGCTGTATTGATGTCGGTGCCATTAGGAGAGATAACAGGCAAACGTTGATCAAAAACAACAATTCTTCTACATTCTCTAAATTGTGTAGACTTCTTGTAAAATAAGTAATACAGATGTTTAAATAATGTAACTCTTGAGAGTGTAAAAGGGTCCATTTGGTTTCATTGTACACTCTCAAGAGTTAAAGATCTATATTAAAGGGTCCATTTGGTTACCCAATCTCCATCATTTAGCTGCATGGGGACCACCTGGAACCCCCTCAAGGACCACTGAAATAGATATACTGTATATAGGGGACAGACATTCTTATAGTGCAAGGCATTCTTTTCGTGAATCTTCCTGTACATTAAAAAATGTCATGTACAGTATGTGAAAATGGAGTCATACTGTATGCCTTGTTCCAAGGTTATTATAAGCCCTCAATGGGCGTTGGGTTTTTGTGCTAATTCGCTTATTTCCATCGAAATAAGTAGTAAAGTGTGCCGCTTGGGATACTATTTACATTATGAAGAGAGGTTATACAAAAAAATAGATTTTTGAGCGATGGAAATAAGCGAATTAGCACAACACCCCATAGCCTCATTCAATTCAATGCAATTCATTGAGGGCTTAGGGGAAATAGCCAATAATGAGCTTTTGCACAAAATAACACCTGGACCTCTTTGGTGTGGACGTAACAACTACAAATAAAGCAGTATTTGTAGTCTCTAAAATAGGAGAGAGTTGGGGGGGGGGGACACGCGGCAAAGGCCGGCAGGCTCTTCCAGCCACGGCCCAGGCCCGCTATTTTATTTTTCAATAAAAATGAAAGAATCAAGCATTTTTGGAAATGCCGCAGTCATTCCGGTGCCCGGAAGAGAATTTCCCATTCATTTTTCCATAGACGTTTCAGAAAGTATTTATTTAAAGACCTGTAAGCCTCGGACAAAAGCCAACTCGGATGGTGACAAATCATGACAACAAACAATTTTGTTTGTGCCGAACAAAAAAGAAAGAAGAAAAAAGGGCAGGGTACAACACTTTTTTCTTCCTAATTCTCCTGCACAATATGCTTAGGCCCTATGTATTTTTTTTTTTATGTTTTTATCTTTTTGTCATGTGCTAATAAAGAAAGAAAGAAATACAACTGAAACAAATTCACCTAATTCTGATTCTGAATGTGATGAGTCCAAATAACCTCGAGTACCGTTTGTGGACAGCAGGTGGTGCTATTGTTTGTTCATGCCAGCGTGTGGTGGCGAGGTGAACCAGCTGTTACACCACAAGCAGTGACCTACCGAAGTATGTGCCTCAGGCAGAGGTTGGTTATTGTCATGCATGGCTCAACGTTTATATATTTACTTTATAATTATTCATGTTTTAACATAGGCCTATGGCATCTGATCTAGTATGTTGTAAAAAGAATAATCTCAGACAGTAGGCCTACGAGGAAATTTAGTCTTACGTGCACTCTGATGAATTGAAAATGGTGGACCCTGCTGTAAACAATTAAGTCTTAGATAGTGCTTATAGTCATGGTTCGTCCACAAAGTAAACGTTTTTGTATTGACCTGTGCTTTCGTTTGAAATGTACCCATTCTGCATAGTGTGATTGATTGATTGATTTTTTTATTTCACAGTACAATCAATCACTAAAACGAGAACAGATGAGAACATGGCATGTCAAATATATCATGTTGTCAAAGTCAAACATGCAAGGCAGGCAATGCTTTTGTAACTTGCCTTAAATTCTAATCACAGACCAGCAGCAGCAGCGCAATCACAATATGATCCGATTTAAAATAAATAATAATAATAATAATAATTAATAAATAGAGCAGCAGCACTATAGCGCCCTCTCGCGTCTCACAATCCCACAGGTCATCAATCTCGGTGTAAGGTAAAACTCCGTTCGCGTCTATTATTATTATTATCGTCCCAGCGTGACGTCACGCACGCGCACAGCAGTCAGTCAGTGTGACGCGCACGGCACGGCGGGGCAGTGTATTGTGTGTGTGTGTGTGTGTGCGTGCGTGCGTGCGTGTGTGTGTGTGTGATCGGCTGGCAGACATATTCCATTCAGTCCAGACTGACTCTACAGAATACAGATCATGTTGAAAGAATACATAATATATAATGTCATTTTACGGAGCATATAGGCCTACTCAGCATAGCCTCTACATGCATGTAAATGCGACGCGTCGTTTGGAACAGAAACAATACCGGAATTAATATCATTGAATATAAGTATAGTAGACTGACTGGCGAGCACGCGGAACGCACGCACGCACGTCCCACCCTGACCCAGCCGGAGAGAGGAAGGAGAGGAGTAGGACAACAGCATGCGTGTGTGTCTGGCTGCTGCTGCTGCTGTGCACGGTGCGTGCGTGCTGCTATCTGTGAGGATGCATCATCATGGATGCTTCATTTAAGTTAAAGTTTGGGCGTTTTTATTTTTTAACAAAGCTTATAGTTTGAAGTCATGGAGGACTTTATATTGGACCAGAAGAGGATGATGATGATGTGAAGATCATGGACCCATGCAGACCCATGGATGGATATGAACACATGGACGTAATATAATAATGACATTATGGATAATGGATGAATGGATGTGACATCTGTGACCAAACTTGACACGCCGTAAGTCATTGGATTTGTTTTTTCATGTCATATGAATGAAAGCAGGGAATCGTAGCTTCAAATTGACATTTGATGGTTGTTCAGTTTGACCCACCAGTTTTGGAGATATGGCTTATATAGAGTAATGTCTTGCAGAGAAAACAGCAGAGTTGAGAAAACAGGCTTGAAAGGTTCACTTCTGTGGTCTCTAACGTTACACCTAGCTACATGTTTAAGCATTTATTTCATGTCGATTTCAGCTCTGACATTTATTTCAGACATGCTCTAGTACGTGAAGAGTCTGCCTGTGCTATTAACTCATTTTGGATAAAAAAATAAAAGAGTCACATATGATGGATGGATGATGGATGGATGTGAACACATGCCATGGACATATGGATAACGGATGGATCATTATTCAAATGTAATTGATGCATGGATAGGGGCGCTTTGATTGCACTGCCTTACTCAAACTATACGACATTAATTGATTGATTGATTGATTGAAGTATTTATAGTGTATGCAGAATAGGTACATTTCAAGCGCAACTCAATACAAACACTGTTAACTGTGGACGACACCATAAAGCATTACACTTGTTTTAAGGTAGCAGGTACCCTTTTCCACCTCGCCCCACTACTCTACCTATATAGCTGTAAATAACAAACATAAATTCATGTTGGTGATTATATAAAAGGTATTATATTCATTTATAATTGTTAAGTTCACTCTGTATGTCCATGGGCATAATAGCATCATGATGCCATTACAAAACATGGGCTACATATGGAAGACATGTGTTTTATACAACGAAATTAACTGCTAGAAGGTCCTAAATTAACTTAATTAAGCAATCACCGTCTCTGTCTCATGTTATTCTTCTTTGATTCTACAGAGTATAGAGATCGAATCAAATAAATCTGTATACAAGATCATTTCAGATGGAAAGGAAATGCTAAATAAACTGTTAACTACATTAACACTTCCCGCGGGGGCGAGTTGGTAAAGGGGCGAGTTGTCTGGTGTTCGTTTACAATAGGGTCCACCATGTTCAATTAATCATGTACCTAAATGATGGAGAGTTGTTTACAAGAAGTCTACAAAATTAGATAATGTAGAAGGATTGTTATTTTCGCTCGTTTGCCACGAACAGCATGGAATTGTGGACAAAATCTTAACCAACGACAACAAAATATTGAGGCTAAATGTCATCAAATGGTGGTCCGTGGCTAGAAAAGCTGAATAAATAATGGGCCTTGATATGAAAAGTAGGGATGCACCAAAAGGGAAATTCTTGGCCGAAACCGAATATAAGAAACATTTGGCCGAAAACCGAATACGAATATGATTAATATTATATATTTCTTTCCTACCATTGCTGTCATGGCCGTACCTTAAAGCTACCTGATTTATGGCAAAATAAATAGTTATGGCAAAACTTAACTTAAATAATAATCACTATTATGGGTCCATAAAACATTTATTCAGCTCTTTTGAATGCATTCATTGCATACACTATTCGGTGATATATTTTCTGCCTATATTCGGGGCGAAACCGAATAGGCCGAAAATGCATTTTTAGCCATTTTCTGCCGAATATTTTCTGCCGAATATTTTCTGCGGCCGAATATTCGGTGCATCACTAATGAAAAGTGTTGACAACCACTGTAGGCTACTTTGATATAGGCTATATCATTGATTGAGTGTGTGTGTGATTGATTGAAAATGTTAGTAACAGTTTGCAGAACGGATACACTATACAGTCCAAGGAAAGACTGAAGGGACATTATATTTAGTCGACTAAATATCATAAGATTTAGTCGACTAAATCTACAGTCGATTTAGTCGCCTAAAACTTAATTTGGCGGGCCTTGATACTGTCGAAATGAGTGATTTTGCACTTGCTGAAAATAGCCGATCTACAAGCCCACAACGCGGCGCAGCACGACACGTTGTGGGCTTGTAGATCGGCCATTTTCAGCATGCAACCAAGTGTAAAATGACTTATACGGTACTAGATCTCTGGTCCACTAGTCCCTTCCTAACATTTTAGTCTAGTTTTTATTTATGACGAAATCGTCTGTATATTTAGTCTTAGTTTTAGTCATCATAGCTTAGTTCTCTTTTAGTTTCCATTTAGTTTTCGTCAGTGAGAAAAGGTAGTCGACGAACGTTTTTCGTCTTAGTTTTAGTCGACGAAAACAACACTGTACAGGTCAATACAACAACTGTGGAGGATAAAACAAGAAAAACCACTATAATTGTTCTAAGTCTAATTGTATTAGACTTCACTAATCATTGCATATAGTGTAGGCTATAGGCTACTTACTATATGTAAAATAATATGATTGTAATTCCAATCCAATCACTGCATGACGACACACAGTGCGTGTGAATTAAATGTGAATTAAACATCAAATTAAACACTTTAATCCTTAATCCTATAAACTCCCTGCAACCGTCGGTCTGACCTCTATAGTGAGAGCATGCACGTGACGTGACCTCTAGTGAGAGCGTGCACGTGACCTCTAGTGAGAGCGTGCACATGATGTGATATGTAGTATAGCTAAACATGTGTGTTTGTTTAGTGTCAACATTATGGCAGCTATAGCTAGGGCTGTCAACATTTGACTGAGAATCCAGGATTGTTTTTAACAGAGTAGATGTAATGTTCTGTGTTCTATAGTGAATGTAGGGAGTTTGATAGACTCATCAGGCTTGCTTTACTATAGAGCGTCGCAGTCCCGCCCCCTACCAGGGCCCAGGAAATGATTCTCCGTTCATTTTCCTCATAGACATTTCAAAAAGTATTTATTTAAAGACGTTTACGCCGCGGACAAAGCCAACTCGAGTCGTGACTCATGAGAATAAACACAATTTTTTGGGCCGAACAAATAATTAGAAAGAAGAAAAAAACGGCAGGTTACAACACTTTTTTTGTTGTTTTTCTTCTTTGTAATTATTTGCTTGGTCCAAAATATTGTGTTTGTTGTCATGAGTTGACTCGAGTTGGCTTTGTCCGCGGCGTAACCGTCTTTAAATAAATACTAATAGAAATGTCTATGGGAAAAATGCATTGGGAATCATTTCCTGGGCCTGGCGTCGTCATGAAAGGGGCGGGACTGCAACGCTCTATAGCATTGGACAATGATGGGTGTAAGAGCCATCATGACCTTCTGTTTCCTGATTGACAATGTCACTGCAGATTGGTCAATGTCAAGGCCAGCCCAGGTATTTAACCAGGCTGCTAATCAGGCACAGGTGTTGCCAGTGGCAGACGGCAGTTTCCCACTGTGTTCAGGAGGAGGGCTGGTCACCTGTGTTTGTCACAGTTTCTTTCTTATTATTTTATCTGTATGTTGTATCGGAAAATGACTGCAGAAAATAAAGCAAAGTTAAACTCAACAGACATGTTTTGGAGATCAGTTTGTACTGAGCACACGTTAAGAACTTCCACCTGGCCGTCGGCAACCAGTAGTGCCATTAATTATATAGGACTTTAGGCACTACAATGGGTTACGGGTATACGGTTACGGGTACGGTTTTATTATCCAATAAAATGCAAAAAAGTATAGGTCTACAGAAAATTGATTTGATGACTGAAGCAATTATGTAGAAGAGCCATCTTTACCATTCAATATTGACGTGAACACCTCTGTATGACTGCATGCACTGTGCATGCAGTCATACACTTGTTGAGGGGCACCAGCCCCCAGGGCCGGATCTACCATATGGGCACTTTGGGCACGTGCCCAGGGGCCCTTGGGCACCAGGGGCCCCTTTTTTCTTTAGCTCCACAGAAAATGTCCCTGCTAATCCGAATGAAATAAATGGTGTCTAAAAAGATTAGTGTTTTATTGTTGGTGAGAAGGGCAGCTGAAAAGTGCAATTGTGTGTAAAGCAGCAACAATACGCTAGATCACTCTGGGGGGGTAGGCGACCGGAAATAGGCCAATATAACGGCATACAACTGCCCCAAAACGGCTCAGAAACAGCAAAAATGTTGCACGCGCGTGAAGGGGGGCCCTTCGAGCTTCAGTGCCCAGGGGCCCTCATAGGTGTTAATCCGGCCCTGCCAGCCCCTCCTATACACAGGTTTAATGTTTGTCTTGTCTAGACAAACATTAAAAAACGCCATTGACAATGGACAGAGTCAAATGTCTGTTTTGTCACTAACACAAACATTAAATGCCAATAACAATGAACAGAGTTTTAATGTTTGTTTTGTCGATCACTGAGCACATCGGCATGTGATGTTATGTTATGATATCGCGATGATGTAAGATGATAAGGGTTGGTAAAGCGCCCCTCTCTTCACACGGGTGTGATTTTTTTTTAACACATACACAGTTGGATGTAAGTTCCTGCTCTTCCGCATGGTGACTTTTGGGGACTTTGATACCAAACCCAGGAGAAATCCAGGAGAAATGACAATGCAGGAGGCTCCAGGGGCGTTGGCAGCCCTGAGTTATACATATTAGAGTTATTCATGTTCATAATTAGCTCATGTTCATAATTGATATTGAGGGGATACACATTAACATTATAGGACTCAGGCAGCTGCTGATCAATAATTCATCAGCTGCATCTTGTGAATGAAAGTGCGTGCGTGCATGCGTGCTGTGCGTTCGTGCGTGCGGTGCGTGTGTGTGTGACATCCTGTTGTATTGCACTGGGCAGCTGCCAGACCTTAATGGATGGAGAGACTTATCCACAAGTGGTGGAAAGTACTGCACAATGTTGAGGGTTTTTTGTATTATTATTATTTTCTTATATACCTGAGTAGTATTTCCAATATACGTTTACTTCTACTGCTCAATACATCTCGGATCCAAATATTGCCTGTACTTTTACTCCACTACTACTACAATTATTAGACAACTTTAGTGTGATTATTATTATTAGAAAACATACGTGGACCACTTCAACGGCCATTTGAAAACAGCAGATCTACACAGCTGTCATATCAGATCTACAAGCTCACAGCGTGGCAGACCCTCCGGACAGACACGCCTAGGTCTGCTCTACGCGACATCATGTATGACTCAGCCTTGACAGACAACATAACAACATAGAAGATAGAGAGAGCAAGATAAGCAGTGTGTGTGAGAGAGAGAGAGAGAGAGAGAGAGAGAGAGAGAGAGAGAGAGAGAGAGAGAGAGATACAGAGAGAGAGAGAGAGATACAGAGCAAGATAAGCAGTGAGAGAGAGAGAGAGAAAGAGAGAGAGATTTCACACTGACCTGCCTGCCCGTGCACTGAATCCTAAAACTGCATGTGTGTGTGTGTGTGTGTGTGTGTGTGTGTGTGTGTGTGCGTGCGTGTGTGCGTGCGTGCGTGCGTGCGTGCGTGCGTGCGTGCGTGCGTGCGTGCGTGCGTGCGTGCGTGCATTTGTGTGTGTGGGCGCGTGTGTGTGTGCGTGCGTGCATGAGGACAATCATAGGTCACGGTAGGCCCGTGGTTGTTATGGTGAAGGTTTTACAGTAGGGTGACACACGTGCATACACACACACACACACACACACACACACACACACACACACACACACACACACACACACACACACACACACACACAATCCTCTCCCACCATCTGCTAGTTTGCCCCATGCATGGAAAATAAATCAGTGAAATCCTCTCTCTCTCTCTCTCTCTCTCTCTCTCTCTCTCTCTCTCTCTCTCTGGTCGAAGAGATTGTGAAATAACAGTGTCAAATTAAGCCATATATGCCCCAGTAATAGAATAAAGAAATGTTTACAGGTGGTAAAATGTAAAAAGTATACTATTAAACATACTGTACTGTTGTATTATACATGCGTTATCGCAGGGCTTGACATTAACATTTTGAGGACAAGTACATTTCCCATTCACTTGTCCGGAGCGCGAGCACACCCAAATACATTTTAAATCAACTTACTGTAAGTTGGTTTTGGTGAATACATGTATTTAGGCCTGACGTTGAAATACGATTTTTCAAAAATAGCAGACCTACAAGCTCGTAGCGTGCCACAGAGTGGCGCGCTACGAGCTTGTAGATCTGCTATTTTTCAATAGCTAAAGTATAACATAATAATAGCTTAGTTAAAACACCAAAAGGGGTTCCCGTCCAGAATGGGTTAAATTCATATCACATGAATATTCTCAGTTTACAAGTTAAAGGAGAATTCCCTGCTAGAAGGCTTTATCTTACCTTTATTTGTAGTTACGTCCCCACCAAAGAGGTCCAGGTGTTATTTTGTGCAGAAGTGCATTATTGGCTATTTCCCCTGATATAAGCCCTCAATGGGGGTTGGGTTTTTGTGCTAATTCGCTTATTTCCATCGAAATAAGTAGTAAAGTGTGCTGCTTGGTATACTATTTACATTATGAAGAGAGGATATATTTTTTTTTAAATGATCAATAGCCAATAATGCGCAACTACAAACTACAAATAAAGGTAAGATAAAGCCTTCTAGCATGGAATTATCCTTTATTATACTACAACAGGTCGTTTCGAGGAAGCAAACTGATCAGTTGAAACAGCCTTCTAGCCGTGGTTCAAACGAGCACCATCTACACACCTAATCAAAACAAAGAATGCAGCTGCTCTGTTCTCCCAGAGCGCAGCAAACTCGGTGGGTAGGCTATAGCTAGTTTCTTGGGCCATCTTTGGTCGTGGTGACTACATCTGTCATTCAAAAAAGATATGTTTTTTCAGCGATCTTCGTTTTAAGGGTAACTGTTGTTGTATAATTGCAATATTACACTCGAGGGGGTGGTTTAACGTCATTAATGCACATTGATGCATCGCAGGCATGCATTCATGACATTAAACCACCCCCTCTTGCGTATTATTGCTTAAATAGCCCTGTCTTACATTTCATGTATTCCAAATCCACAGCCATAGATCGGCCCTATCCTTGCCCGCTTAGCAGACTGACCACGTCTGCATTTAAATTTGGGGCGGCTGTGGCTCAGGAGGTAGAGCAGGTCGTCCAACGATCCCTGGGTCGGCGGTTCGAATCCCGGCTCCTCCTGTCCACATGTCGAAGTGTCCTTGGGCATTAGACACTGAACCCATACATTGCCTCCAAAGAGTCGGTCAGTGTGAGCTCGCCACCATTGGTGTGAATGTGGGAAGTGAGGACGCTGGCGTCGACTGTTCACCGCTTCACCTCCCAATGAATGAACCATTGTAAAGCGCTTTGAGCACTTGGAAAAGCGCTATAAAAATGCAATTCATTATTATTACGTGTACTCAACTCACCCAATAATTAATGTCCAAGACTTGGAGTCAGGTATAATGTCCTCTACATATCCATTTGAAAGTTCTGGCAGAAAATGTGTGTTAAGTAAAAATATCTCAATTTTTCCCACGGGATTCACATGAACAACGTTCTCTGTCAGAGAGGAGCCGAAGTGACTGCATGCTGGACCGAAAATAGGAAAACGTCCTTTGGGAACGGTCGGGGCACACATTATTGACAGGTGCGTGCGTTGCGATTGGTGCATGTGGGGTAATTGATCACACCACCTGCCAATTGTGTGCACCATACATTTGTGCTTCCCAGTTCTATTATACACTCATTCCGGGACCCTCGCTAGAGAGAATGTCGTCCGTGGGTAGCTCGAGGAAAAGTGGAGATATTTTACTAAATACAAGTTTTCTCCCAGGACTTTCAAATGGATATGAAACGAGTATCCAAAACGACTCCAAGACTTATGCTAGGGGTGTAACGATATAGTAACTGCATCGAAAAATCGATTTTAATTTCAAGAATCGAAGTATATCGAAATGAAAACGGCAACATTGACTTTGTATCGTATCGTTTTGCAATGCAAATAATCGATTGTATCAATGCTAAATTTTTGTGCAAAAAAAGAGGGGTTTAATTACTACTTTAAATAGTTACTGTATTGATTTCAAATCATTGAATCGTACCGTATCGGATCGCCTTAATGAACCAATATCGTCCATGTATCGTATCGTCAACCATGTATCGTGATACGTATCGTATCGCTGTTAAAATGTATCGTTACACCCGTGTTAAATGCCTTTATTACATGGCTTGGTTGAATGCTTGATTCTGATTGGTCAATCGCTTAATTCAGCGGTGAATTATGTGTCGATAATGACCGCTCCGCTGTATAACAGCCTAATAAAACCCTCTGAGCACCAGCTGCGCGGCTGCGCCCCGCTTGATTTACTGCTGTTTCCAACATGACAGCCATGTAAAGACACACACACTAGTGACACACAATGTAATTTACAGCTAAACATTGCTCTTAAAAATGTTTTTGAAAACATTTGAGCGAGAAATAGACGAAGCAGGACCCGAAAATGAATTCTATTTGATCAACTCACTTCCTTGTTTTCCGACAGTGCTGCAGCCCTGCAGCTGGCCAGACGCAGCCAGCGCGAACTTATGGAATACTTTTTTTGTTGTGTTTTGGGTCAATGTATTAATTTATATTAGTTAGCCATGTAATAAGCGGGATAATATCTGGCCAGATATTATCCCTTACATATGCGGTCAGTCTGCTCAGTGGACAGATCTATATGGCGTAGAGTAATTGATGAATAGATGAAATTTATATGTAAGATCGCAGGCATTCTAGGGCTAACAAGTTAACAGAAGTCCATCGATCGGCATGCATATACTTTCTCAATAGACCGCGGGGCCGTCTATTTGCTGAATAGCATATCACATTTCAATTCAAATTCTTGATTTGATTTTTAAATGTTTTAGATATTTCATGTATAATCATCGAGCCATAAGATTGATCCCTTGTTTAGCACAAAGAAAGACGTGATGATGGCCAGTAGCCGTTTAAAACAAACAAACAAACAAACAAACAAACAAACAAACAAACAAACGAACAAATAAATAAATAAATAAACAAATACATAAATAAATAAATAAATACATAAATAAATAAATAACAGACACATAGGGTAGTTTTCCCTTTGAAAATA
This sequence comes from Electrona antarctica, assembly GCF_951216825.1. NCBI lineage: Eukaryota > Metazoa > Chordata > Actinopteri > Myctophiformes > Myctophidae > Electrona > Electrona antarctica. Next base: position 1,364,410 of record NC_136794.1, read on the forward strand.
AAGATAATACAGAATAACACAAGGTTTGAG
>NC_136794.1:1366939-1434439 GCF_951216825.1 Electrona antarctica
TATCTCCTCGATCTTCAAGTCCAATGTGTGTGTGTGTGTGTGTGTGTGTGCGTGCGTGCGTGCGTGCGTAGATGTGTTCCTTCTGTCCACACTGTCTGATGTGTTTGATATCTGTTGTTTGATATAATGTCACAATTTAAAAACAACTTTAAAACACATTAAATACAATATTCAAACTGACTGAACAGCGTGTCTGGGAATAGGGGCGTAACGATATACATTTTAACAGCGATACGATACGTATCACGATACATGGTTGACGATACCGATGCAGCCTTTTTGTTTTAGTGCCCCAACAACCACGTGGAATGACTTACAGCTTAACCCATTTAGGTCTGACATCGAAATTTAAAAAATGAATTTTTTTAAATGTCTTTTTTTCTGAAAAACCTCATGTTTCGGTATCAGTGGTTCTCAATATTTCATGTCAAGGACCCCAAAAATTATCTGTATTTGGCCGCCGACCCCCATCTGAAAATATGTTGTTCCAGGTGACCCTCCCAGAAGCAAAGATTTGAGTTAAAGACTGAAACTCTGAGAGAATATATATTCAAAGATTTGCGCCACATTTTCACGATTTTTCAAAAATAGCAGACGTACAAGCTCATAGCGCGGCACCCGGTGCCGCGCTATGAGCTTGTAGATCTGCTATTTTTCAATAGCTAAAGTATAACATAATGCTTTAAAACACCAAAAGGGGTTCCCGCTCAAAATTGGTTAAATATTTGATTGCAGACTTACCCCCAAGTGTCTGCAATGTATTAGATCACACAATGACAAAATGTTGCTGTTCTGTTTTTGTTGTTTTTTTTTGTTTATTGCGTTGAAAATGTTGTATTATGTTGTACTGTATCTCGACGACACTGCGAATGAGGGAAACCCTCAATGTCTCTCTCAAGAATAAATAAAAGTTTGAATGAATGATACATGGACGATATGGGTTCATAATGGCGATACGATATGATTCAATGATTTAAAATCGATACAGTAAATATTTAGCAAATACATTAAATCTGTGTGAAATGTGTGGATTGATAGTGCAGTTTGTTTTTAAAGGAAACGGGTATGAATGTGGATGTAAATAAACTGTGATTTTCTGGCAAATACATTATACAATTATATTATACATTACGTTATGGACACATCTGCACCTTGACATGAACACAGAGGATACACGCTAGCCCCTCCTATGTTCAGCTATTGGTGTAGATTTCCGTCCTACACAAACTATTAAATTCTCATTGACAATGAATGGAGCATTTTACATCATAGTGTCTGAGCAAATAGGCTTTTACATTGACATGTTATTAGCTTGCAGATCGGCTATTTGTACTATATTAAAATGTTTTAAAATAGTAAAAAATGGCAAATAAGTTTAGGGATAAGGGATAATAAGCAAGATATAGGGCATAGTGTCTATTTTACGTCATGATGATTGTACGATGATAAGAGTGCCCCTCACTTCACATGAGTGTGATTTATTTATTATTTTACTCAAGGTAGCGATACATATACACTATACTCTGTTAAGTAAAAGGCTTGGGTTCAAAATGTGACTTGAGTAACAGTACCAAATACAAAATATCTGCACATTAACAATCTATATAATCTCCATAATGATCTGCAAATAAACTAAAGCCATCATTATTGTAGTGGAGGGGAAAAAAAGAAGAAAAGTTCAGTTTGTAAATACATCAAAGATGCGATTATAATCCATCTATAATGGACAAAGCCTTGGCCTGGAAGAGAGAGAGAGAGGTCATCAGGCGGTCTCCAACCTTCTTAGAGTGTTTCGACCCTCAACCACACTCTCCAGTTGGCGGGTCAGCAGTGATTGGCCAAGTCACTGCCCCTCTCATCCGGGCTTTAAGTTCCAGCTATATTGTCCTTTCTCTATGCCAGAGGAGGAGGCTCCACCTGCCTTGAGTGTTCTTGGGGGATAGCAGGCACTGTGAGGTCTCTAGGAGTGGACTGTGGTTTGTGTGTTCTTGAGGGGATAGCAGGCACTGTGAGGTCTCTATAGGACTGTGGTTTGTGTGTTCTTGAGGGATAGCAGGCACTGAGAGGTCTCTAGGACTGTGGTTTGTGTGTTCTTGAGGGATAGCAGGCACTGAGAGGTCTCTAGGACTGTGGTTTGTGTGTTCTTGAGGGGATAGCAGGCACTGTGATGTCTCTATACTATAGAACACACAAACCACAGTCCTATAGAGTCTATAGGACTGTGGTTTGTGTGTTCTTGCGGGATAGCAGGCACTGTGAGGTCTCTAGGACTATGGTTTGTGTGTTCTTGAGGGATAGCAGGCACTGAGAGGTCTCTAGGACTATGGTTTGTGTGTTATTGAGGGATAGCAGGCACTGTGCTGCAATGAGAAAAAAGAAGACAAAAACAAGACCCGAGAACTATTAATGGACAGCTGATTGGCCGTTGCGGTAGAGCGCGACCCTCAAACACCCATTGGAATGTAAATGCATGCCTTTCAGCCTTTGTATCCTACTCGTCTGGCAGGTATATCACTTTGAAAACCTTTAGTGCTACGATTGTGCGCGGGAGACGACAATTAACACATGATCTTGCCTGCCCAAAACGTAATTCCTGGATACGCCACTGCTCTAGGACTGTGGTTTGTGTCCTGCCTAGTGTCCTCCTATACGTCTCACCAGACTATAAGTCTGTGCGGTGTGTGTGCATGCATCCGATTCCGACCTTGTCCACACTTGGCCTTCACACCTCCAATATATATGCCTCTGAGATGTGTGTATAGGGGAGAATAAGCTAAATAGTATCAAAACATTGCCAGTGCTCATGGGTAATGTATAAAAGCATACAGTATAAGGTATAAAAGCACCTCAAAGCTGTGCTCAAAGTACAGCGCTTGCATCGACAGACTAATAATATAACTTGGCCATGATGCGCCACGCGGGATATGTCCGACGCTGATAAACGTCCCTCTGTCCCACCATACGGCCAAGTTTGAGTTCCTAGCACAAAGTTATTAATAGGAGCCTGGCTGTGCTGTGTTTACTTTAGCCGGTGTTGTCAGTGAACACTTCTCACGGCCCGCTGGGACAAGTGTTGGCCGACTTTCACATCGCACTGTTGATTTTCACATGCAGGACATTTTGATAGTAGCATTATTTAACCCATTTAGACCTGGGAACGATTCTACAAAATGTCTAAATCCTGGCAGTTTTCTGAAAAACCCTATGTTTCTAATATCAGTGGTTCTCAAACATTTTCATGTCAAGGACCGCCAAGATTATATGTAATTGGCCCATCTGAAAATATGTTGTTCCAGGGAGGGACACCCCCAGAAGCAAAGATTTGAGTTAAAAGCGTTCGCTCTGAAAAAATATATATTCAAAGATTTGCGCCACATTTTCACGACTTTTCAAAAATAGCAGACATATACAAGCTATGAGCTTGTATATCTGCTATTTTTCAATAGCTAAATTATAACATAATGCTTAAAACAAAAAGGGTTCCCGCCCAGAATGGGTTAAGTCACGTGACCAGATTTGACTGAGAGCCTGCTATCGTGCAACCTCCAGCTTTTCACCAGAGGAGAAAAACTGAATTTATTTATTTTTTTATCCAAAATTATAGTAATAGCACGGGCAGACTCTTCATATACTAGAGAATTTCTGAAATAAATGTCAGAGCTGAAATCGACATGTAGATATGAAATAAAGGCTTAAACATGTAGCTAGGTGTAATGTTAGAGTCCACAGAAGTGAACCTTTCAAGCCTGTTTTCTCTGAGAGGCTAAATGTCATCAGATGGTGGTCCGTGGCTCTAATTGGTCTGAGAGGCTAAATGTCATCAAATGGTGGTCCGTGGCTCTAATTGGTCTGAGAGGCTAAATGTCATCAAATGGTGGTCCGTGGCTCTAATTGGTCTGAGAGGCTAAATGTCATCAAATGGTGGTCCGTGGCTCTAATTGGTCTGAGAGGCTAAATGTCATCAAATGGTGGTCCGTGGCTCTAATTGGTCTGAGAGGCTAAATGTCATCAAATGGTGGTCCGTGGCTCAGATGGGTCTGAGAGGCTAAATGTCATCAAATGGTGGTCCGTGGCTCAAATGGGTCTGAGAGGCTAAATGTCATCAAATGGTGGTCCGTGGCTCAAATGGGTCTGAGAGGCTAAATGTCATCAAATGGTGGTCCGTGGCTCAAATGGGTCTGAGAGGCTAAATGTCATCAAATGGTGGTCCGTGGCTCAAATGGGTCTGAGAGGCTAAATGTCATCAAATGGTGGTCCGTGGCTCAAATGGGTCTGAGAGGCTAAATGTCATCAAATGGTGGTCCGTGGCTCAAATGGGTCTGAGAGGCTAAATGTCATCAAATGGTGGTCCGTGGCTCAAATGGGTCTGAGAGGCTAAATGTCATAAAATGGTGGTCCGTGGCTCAAATGGGTCTGAGAGGCTAAATGTCATCAAATGGTGGTCCGTGGCTCAGATGCCAAATAAATAATAATGTACCTTGACATATGAAAAGGGTTGAAAACCACTGCACTAAGTGGTTTAATCACACAAACGTACACACACGTGTTGACATGTGAATGAAGCCACTATCTCATCTAGTACAGTCACAGTGTGTGTGTGTTTGTTCTGTTTCAGTCATATCTCTAGTGGAGTCCCAGAGGTGACTATGAGGTCACACTGTGCTCTCTAGAAGTCAAGGTTAACAAGGTGGAAAGTAACTATAAGTATACATGCACTTAAAGGACCACTTCACCACTTTTCAACCTACCTTCACTAATAATCACGAAAAAAAATGGCGCAATGTTTTTCTACTGGGTCTGTGGGAGGCCTGTGGGCAGTTCAGAGACCCGTCCACCAGTGACCTCATCAATGGGGAATACAAGCTAATAGAACCAGCAGGCTTTCCTGAAAAGTTGCAATGCATCGTTCTCACGATAATGAAAATCTAAACATTTTTTTCTTGTTTAATGCCTAATGATGATGTCACTGGAGGACGGTTTCTAAACTGCCCACAGCCCTCCTATGAGACACAGACTGAGTAGAAAAATAGCGTGCCATGTTATCATGATCATTAGTGAGGACCTATTATATGAAGATAGGTTGAAAAGTGGTGCAGTGGTCCTTTAAGTACTGTACTTAAATGGACACTTTGCCCCTTTTGCAACCAGATCTTATTTGAATGATGTTTGGGAGACAAGAAACACTTTTCAGACCAGTTTCCATGATGTCATGGAAACTGGTCTCACTTCCTTCCTGGACTACAATTACCAAAATGCTTGCGTGCGTTCGCACCGTCTTGTGCGGCGGGAGAGAGGGCTGTCTTACTGAGACAGCTTGTAGTTGTCCAGGAAGGAAGTGAGCCCAGTGTCCATGACATGTTCATGGACACTTTGAAATACAAAAATATCTAAAAACACATATTACCCACATAAAAACCCCCCAGGAAAGTGTTTCTCGTCTCCCAAACATCATTAAAATAAGATCTGGTTGCAAAGGGGGTGAGTTAAGTGTCCCTTCAAGTGCACATTTGAGGTATTATGGGGATTATGACACTCGACTGCAGCACACTTCCGCGGCAGTGCGTTCATTTGGTCCGACATGCGTTGCGTCGTGCTTGCGGTTATAGGGTTAAGGTTAAAGGTTAGGTTTTGGGGGTAGTGTGTCGGACAGATGCCGCCGAGAAACACTGCCGCCTGCCCAGTGTTGTTTTCGTCGACTAAAACTAAGACGAAAAATGCTCGTCGACTACCTTTTTTCGCTGACAAAAAACGAATGGAAACTAAATGAAAACTAAGCTACGATGACTAAAACTAAGACTAAATATACTGACAATTTTGTCGACAAGTAAAAACTAGAATAAAATGTTAGGAAGGGACTAGTGGACAAGAGATCCAGTATAAAGGTGGTTGCACACCAGCCACGTTTTTCGGAAACCTGATGGAGAAACGTCGCAAAAAATCTGAATTTGCATCCGATTCGCGCCTGGTGTGTGGAGACCTTAAGTAATTTTACGCTTGGTTGCATGCTGAAAATAGCTGATCTACAAGCTCACAACGTGTCGCAGCGCGACGCATTGTGAGCTTGTAGATCGGCTATTTTCAGCAAGTGTTAAAACACACATTAAGACAGCATCAAGGCCCGCCAAAATACATTTTAGTCGACTAAATCAACTGTAGATTTAGTCGACTAAAATCTTATGACATTTAGTCGACTAAAACTAGACTAACACCAAGACATTCCAGGTGACTAAAATGTAACTAAAACTAAATTAAGCTGGCCTGGGCCATGGCTCAGTGGTCCAGGCAACTTGGCTGCCTCAATTTTCCCACCACTGAAGGTTACACGTTGCCTAATCTAGCCTTTACAACGGCTTAATAGCCTATACGTGCTAACAGCGTGCTAACAGCATTGTTTGTTGTGTCAACGTATCGTTCTCATATCGACTCATTCTAAAGCAAACACGCATCTCGATAAGCCATACAGGATGTTGGCCCTTCGTTCGTCAGCGCTTTGGGAACTTTACGATTTATTTGCTGACACAGAACAGAACAGGTGATATTCGCTGGCATACGGCCAACAAGGAACCACTTAATGCTTCTGTTGAATCATTAATGTTTGACTTTAGGGCGGCTAGTGGCTCGGGAGGTAGAGCGGGTCGTCCAATGATGCCTGGGTCGGCCATAGGAGGCCTTAGCTATGTTTCACCAGTTTCGATTGAAACGGGCGCCCACCCTCTAGGGGGGCCTCCGAGCTCCGACTGACTACCAGGCGTCAGTCAACCACAATGAGGGCCACTCTTGGCCCTCTCTCTCTCTCACTCCCTTACTCTCTCCCACAATGTTAAGTTACACCTATTTCCTGTTAAAAACCTGGGTAAAATGTGCGGCATTACATGGGAGGGAAAGGGGAGACACTTTATTGTGAAGGGACGACAGGATGAGGAGAGGTGCGAGTAATGGCTGCGCGCGATGTTGAACAGTCAAAACAATTTTTATCAAATACGCCTGTATCAACAGAATAATTATGTCATAGGTATATATGGGGGCCTCATATTAACGGGCCGCCCCTGGGGGTCGGCGGTTCGAATCCCAGCTCCTCCTCCTGTCCACATGTCGAAGTGTCCTTGGGCAAGACACTGAACCCCACACTGTCTCCAATGAGTCGGTCTGTGTGAGCTCGCCACCATTGGTGTGTGAATGTGGGAAGTGAGGACGCTGGCGTCGACTGTTCACCGCTTCACCTCCCAATGTATGAATGAAATGAATGAATGAACCATTGTAAAGCGCTTTGAGCACTTGGAAAAGCGCTATGGAAATGCAATTCATTATTGATTCTACTACTTTTTTTGAACTGTCTATAATATGTGTGCCCGTTGCTAATACAAATAAAATAGTACAGTATATAGTGACTTTGGGGCCTGCCATCGTGCAACCTCCAGCTTTTTTGTTTGGTTTTATCCTAAATGGGTTTATAGCACAGGCAGACTCTTCACATACTAGAGCATGTCTGAAATAAATGTCAGAGCTGAAATCAACACGTAAATATCAAATAAATGCTTAAACATGTAGCTAGGTGTAATGTTAGAGTCCACATAAGTGAACCTGTCAAGCCTGTTTTCTCAACTCGCTGTTTCTCTGCAAGACAATTACTCTATAAGCCATATCTCCGAAACTGGAGGGTCAAACTGAACAACCAGTATGTCAATTTGAAGCTATGATTCCCTGCTTTCATTTGACATGAAAACAAAATCCAATGGTAGCCCCCCTCAGTCAGGCTGGGTCGCATTAATTTGTGGTTCTCAGAGTGGGTGTCCACAGGGATAGTTTACCATGCAGCAAAACAAATGCCTCAAAATGGACCCCAAGTCAGTTGAACCACTTCCACCATTATATACACATCAAGCTATTTGAAAGTACCCGATCTATACAAAATGGTAAATGGTGCATTTGTATAGCGCATAGATTGTGCATTACATTCACCCATTCACACACACATTCATACACCGATGGCGGCAGAAACCATGCAAGGCACCAACCAGCACATCAGGAGCAATTAGGGGTTCAGTGTCTTGCTCACACTTCGACACTAACTCTGGGGGAGCCCGGGTTCGAACTGGCAACCTTGCGGTTACCATCTAGCCACTCTACCCCTGAGCGACCACCGCCACCGCCGCCATACAAGCTCAGAACGTGTCAAAAGAAACCTTGGAGAAGAAAAACAAAATCTAACATTTTTGGAATATCTTTGGAACACTTTAAACACCACCAAACTGTATGGGGCTCCCTATAGAGCGTCGCAGTCCCGCCCCCTCGAGAGACCCGGAAAATAAATCCCCGTTCATTTTCCTCATAGACTTTTCAGAAAGTATTTATTTAAAGACGTTTACGCCGCGGACAAAGCCAACTCTTGTCGTGACAAATGTGTGATTTTTCCCATAGACATTTCAAAACGTATTTATTTAAAGACCTTATAAGCGTCGTCGTACAAAGCCAACTCGAGTCGTGACAAATCATGACAACAAACACAATTTTTCGGGCTGAACAAATAATTAGAAAGAAGAAGAAAACGGCAGGTTACAACACTTTTTTTGTTGTTTTTCTTCTTTGTAATTATTCGTTTGGTCCAAAATATTGTGTTTGTTGTCATGATTTGTCACGACTCGAGTTGGCTTTGTACGACGCTTATAAGGTCTTTAAATAAATACGTTTTTGAAATGTCTATGGGAAAAATGCATTGGGAACTATTTCCTGGGCCTGTTGTCGTCATGAAAGGGGGCGGGACTGCGACGCTCTATAGCTGGAACACAATATGTTCCAGTGGGAGTAAAGTTTGAGAGTCACTACTATAGATCAGGGGTTCTCAACCTTTTTCATATCAAGGCCCATTATTTATTTTGCATTTGAGCCACGGTCCCCAGCTAAATGATAGTTATAGGAACCAAATGGACACATTTGTAGTTAAATTAACATTGATTTTACAATTATACATTTAAAACATTTTCAGAGATAGAAATGCGATTACATGGAGCAACATATTTTCAGATGTAGGGGTTGGCGGCCAAATATATGTTTTGGGGTCCTTGACATGAAATAGTTTGAGAACCACCAACATAGAAACATATCAAAAAAACTGTCATGATTTAGTTTCTTGTAGAACCTGGTCTCAGGTCTTAATGGGTTAATGACAGAAATACTGTGTGGTAGGGAGGACGAAAAGGAGAATTATGCTTTACTGTACTGTCGCACGCACGCACGCGCGCACACACACGCACGCACGCACGCACGCACGCGCACGCACGCACGCACGCACGCACGCACGCACGCACGCACGCACGCACGCACGCACGCACGCACGCACGCACGCACGCACACACACACACACACACACACACACACACACACACACACACACACACACACACACACACACACACACACACACACACACACACACACACACACACACACACACACACACACACTTTCCTGTTTTGACTATAATAGTTGTGTACGTCTCTAAATGTTTTGATGAATTGAAAATGGTGGGCCCTATTGTAAACAAGTGTAATGCTTTATGGTGTCGTCCACTATTGAGTTGTACTTGAATTGTACTGTAATTCTGCAAACTTTTAATCAATCAAAAAAACACACACAGAGACTCACGCACGCACAATGGGTTCCATTAAAGCAACACCAACCAAATGTAACCAACTTGCATTCATTTATCTGTGAAGTCCACATTCATCTCCTCGATCCCAGCTGTACAAACAAACCGTAAAGAAGATGGAACTCTTCTACGAGAGGCCTCGTTTCATACCCCACCCTCCCTCATTTAATACCAAACATGGTTCTGTAAGGAACAGAGAAGCTTCCATACTGGCAGAGTGCCAAAGACAATAATGTTAGGGTCTGGGTCATTAATATTGTCAAAAATCACACCCGTGTGAAGTAAGTGGTGCAACTCCATGTGGTGGCCCCCGGAAGTTCCCAGACCCGCAGGAACACGCCCCAGGGTGCCGGCCCGGTTCCGGCGAATCGCCCGCGTTCGAAATGGTCGAGAAATGACAGAGTTACCGTGTGGGCTGCGGCTTGTAGATCGGCTATTTTCAGCATGCAACCAAGTGTAAAATGACTTATAGTGGATCTCTTGTCCACTAGACCCTTCCTAACATTTTTTGTTTTTATTTGTTGACGAAATTGTCAATATATTTAGTCCTAGCTTTAGTCACCGTAGCTTAGTTTTCATTTAGTTTCCGCCAGTGAAAAAAGGTAGTCGGCGAACATGAAAGCAAAACATGTCAATAGTAATATTAATAATAAGAATAAAGCAAAGAATGAGAAAACAGAACAATCGGTCGACGCTGCTAAAAATCTAGAAATCAATACAGCACTACATAGTGCTGTATTGTGATCAAGTTTTAATTTTTTGTCAAAAAAGGGGTTCATGTCCATTAATGAGAGGATCCATTGTGAGACCTCAAGTTTATGGGGAGGTTTCCATCTTAGGACGAGCAGTTTTTTTGCAGCTGTCAGCCCTAAGAGCGGGAGTCTTCTACGTGGCAATGGCATTGTCAATGTCAACCCAATCGCTGAATCATCATTAAAATATTAGGCAAGAGGGGAATACTAATTCCCATTACCTCAGATAGTACTTCTGAAACTCTTGACATCTGGACACTCCCACATCATGTGCATATACGTCCCCAGTTTGTTACTGTTGCATAGGGTGCAAATGGGTGTCGTACAGAGCCGGAGTTGAAAACGTTTCCTTGGAGTCAAATAGAATTTGAAATTCAACATTTGATGGTTATAATTTTGTGATGAGAGAGAAATATTTTCCCAAATTCTTTTCAAATTGGTCGGCCGCTGCCAACTCTTTAAATCGACATTCTAGACTCTAGAGACACCCATTGGCGGACATGTAGATTCTCTTAACTTCTTATACAAATAAGATACAAAGCTTTCAGATTTGGGAGTTATGTAATCAAAAAGTGGGTGAACAGGTAGAGCATTTCTCCACGGCACCTCATGTGCTCGAAGAACTGCTCTTAACTGTAAATAGAAGAAGAAAGAGGTTGTTGTTGTTGGTAAACCATAGCTGTTCCTAAGGTCTTCAAATGATCTTAAACCCTCATTATTGAATATGTCAGAGAAAGTATGGAGCTCTAAGCACAATGACATGTTTTAAAAAATGTGTGCCATTTAACATTCAATTTTCCAATTTGTTCAGCTTGTTGCCATATATGAATAGAATGAGATATAATAGGACCACATTTTGATTGGCAGTATTTGCTCGATATATATCAATGTGTCTGGAGCAAAAATAACAACCCTAAACACGCTAAATAAGCCTTAAAGTACCACAAAGTAAGACCCCTTTGATGACCTCGTTCCTGTGATGCAGCAGAGCAGCCGCTCCAGGGTCGAGGCGCGTCGGTAGACTTCACATCGACAGTCGTCATCAGCAACAGGAAATATTATTATATGAAAGCACTCTCGCACTTGTCTGAGATCATGTTTCCCAGAATGCTATCCCAGAATGCAATGCATACACAGCACGAGGGCTGCATTGTAAAGTGTTTGGCGAGCAGCAATTATGAGCACATATAAATGGAAGTGCTCCAGAACCACCACCACCATCAGTGGCACCACTTTTTTCTTCTTTTTCGTGTGTTTTGCTGGTGAAAGCAGATGGTAAGCCACAAACAGCTGACGCTCTTAACCCTTTTTGGTGTTTCAAGCATTATGTTATACTTTAGCTATTGAAAAATAGCAGATCTACAAGCTCGTAGCGCGCCACTCGGTGGCGCGCTACGAGCTTGTAGATCTGCTATTTTTTTTGAAAATCGTGAGGAATGTGGCACACATCTTTGAATTCTTTCAGATATTTTCAGATGGGGGTCCGTGGCCAAATACAGATAATTACTGGGGGTCCTTGTTGTGAAAAAGGCTGAGCACCACTGACACAGAAACATGAGATTTTTCAGAATACTGATTTAGAATACATTTGTAGAATCGTTTAATTATGTATTTTATTTTGTATACATTTTGTATAGATTTCGCTGTTGTATGGTTCTAGATTTCACAATAGGCCTATCTCACAGCCCGTTTTTCACGCCCACTTCCGGTAAATAGTGGTGACTTTAACATGGGCATTTACACGTTTTTTTCTCTGGAGAATCTAAGTACATTTTCTAATGTAAAAATGTGACAGACCAATATTATTATGAAGCAAACAAGATGGTAAATCAGGTCGAGCAGATAGAACAAACCTTACCTTGAGAAAACAAAAGTTGTAGACTTCTTAAATAACCTCTTTTAACATGTAGCGTCTATGGAGTGACGTCACGCTATCACCACTAACCCCGAAAGGGGGCGTATTTAGGGGGGCGGGGAAATTCTGTGAGATAGGCTTATTGTATATCTGTTGTATTTCTCAGATACATTTTAGTGTCTCTATGACAAGGAATGTATATTCCAGAGCCTCTTATGAGGCCTTATAGTCATCTTTGAGATAAACTCCTTTTGTATGTGAACTTGAGACACCACATGACCTTGATCCCTACCTCTCATATCACAGGGACAGGTCTTACTTAACCCGTGTTCCCCTACCCCCTTCTGATTGGTTGCATGACTCTCTGGCACCATACTTAAGTGTGAACCATTATGTGCTCTGTATTCCCTGATGAAGGCTTAACCGCCGAAACGTTGGATTCATTTTTGTCTTACCTGCTGTCCTAATAAAATATTGGCACTCTGGCTATTGGCGTGTGCGGCCACCTTCTTGTTTTTTCAAGATTTCCTCTACAGTTTTCTCCCGTGTGCCGGCACCGCCACAAGGACTTTGGTGTGCGTATAGCTTTTTTGTACACAGTATTTGTAGAATCGTCCCCAGGTCTAAATGGGTTCAAAAGAGACAGCGACCGGCAGAATGGCTGCCCTGCGAGTTACAAAGCCATCGACGGTGAAAACAATCGGGATTACTTCCGAGACCGGTCCCATACCGACGGCGACGTGGCATCTTTATGCCCGATATTATGGCCGATCGCATCGCGCATCTCTAACCGTTTGATTAATCGTTAAAGGGAAAGTGGTTAGGTGTGTGTGTGTGGCACTTATACACCTGCCTTCTAATGAGAGTGCAACATCTCTCTTGGAAGAGCCACTCATCGACTGATCCAATATACGGCAAACCTTCCCCTGTGTTTCTTCACTAGTCCGATCCAGAAGAACACATTTTGCCGGCCACTGCTATACAGAGCTGACAATGAGGTTATATCTTCCCTTCTTGCCTCAAAGCAGACCAGAGGTAGAAAACTGTGGTTCCCTGATGTCATCGCTAGGAGTAGGGACACATGCAGTAAGTAAGTAAGTAAGCAGGAACTGGGGATGGCAATGAAGGACCGGGAAGTCTGGCGTGACATTGTGAAATCCATGATCTTTTTTCGACCGCGGTCGAAAAATGATGTGAGGATGTGTGTGTGTGTGTGTGTGTGTGGGGGGGGGGGGGTTATAGATACTGAAACAATGAAAAGTTCCAACGCGAGCTTGTGACTGAATCAGAATAACTTTATTTGTAAATAATAATAACAACATCTACATTGGATCCGTTGGAAGAACAACTCTGAAACGTTGTACGGTTTTGTACATACACGGTTTTACACGCAACACAAACATTGGAAACATTGGATTCAAATAGCACATCTGCAAGCTCACAACACATCACAAACTGTGTTGTAAGCTTGTAGATCTGCTATTTTTTGAAGAAAAAGTTTGAAAATGTATGGACATTTCTCAACACGGAAACGATTGACGACGATGCAAAAAAAACAATTGCGATGATGTAATCATTGTGACGGACCTAATCGCGTACACCAGTGGTTCCCAATGTGGGTATAGAAGGCTTGGTGGTGAGACAGACAGACAGACAGACAGACAGACAGACAGACAGACAGACAGACAGACGGTCAGACGGTCAGACAGGTTTGTTCAGAGGTGGAGGTCTTTCTCTCCCAGAGATGAGAAGCTGTGTTCTACGCTTTCGTCCGTCACCTCCTGTAGAGAAGACGGACTCCATTTGGGGCTGTGGTCCTTATCGATCAGCACTGGATGCACGCACGCACACACACACAGTACACGCAGTGCACACACACAGACACATTGCACAGTCTCATTAATATTTCACCGTCTTGTCCATTTGACGGCCTCAGTCCTAATGTGTGGCAGTCTAAACAGTTATTATTGTTATTAAACCATTCTGGGCGGGAACCCCTTTTGGTGTTTTAAGCATTATGTTATACTTTAGCTATTGAAAAATAGCAGATCTACAAGCTCAAAACGAGCTTGTAGGTCTGCTATTTTTGAAAAATCGTGAAAATGTGGCGCAAATCTTTGAATATATGTATTATTTCAGAGCGAACGTTTATAACTCAAATCTTTGCTTCTGTGGGTTCCCTGGAAAAACACATTTTCAGATGGGGGTCGGCGGCCAATTACAATATAATCTTGGGGGTCCTTGACATGAAAATGTTTGAGAACGACCGACATAGAAAGATGGGTTTTTCAGAAAAAGTGTCAGGATTTAGAAGACATTATGTATAGAATCGAGCTCAGGTCTAAATGGGTTAAACCATAGAGAGGAAGCCAACCGTCTACTGATAGTCAATTTACAATGTAGGCATTTATCAGACGCTCTCAATCCAATCCACAGTGATTTACAGTAAGCAAGAACAACACATGGTAATACATCACATACATAGACATAGTCATGAAGAATCATAAGGAAGCTAAGAACCTAATATCCGTCTAACAGTAGAATATAGTACAGAATACGCTACGGGCTACACTCATGTTTTTAGCAGAAGGAGGAGAGGACACTTAGAGCAGCACGGACATTTAAAGCCTTCTAAAACCCATTTTGGGCGGGAACCCCTGTTGGTGTTTTTAAGCATTATGTTATGCTTTAGCTATTGAAAAAAAATAGCAGATCTACAAGCTCATAGCGCGGCATCGAGTGCCACGCTATGAACTTGTAGGTCTGCTATTTTTGAAAAAAAACGTGGAAATGTGGCGCAAACCTTTGAATATATATTCTTTCAGAGCAAACGTCGTCACTGGAACAACATATTTTCTGATGGGGGTCGGCGGCGGCCAAATGCAGATATTTTTTGGGGGTCCTTGACATGAAAATGTTTGAGAACGACTGACACAGAAACATGAGGTTTTTCAGAAAACTGTCAGGATTTAGAAGACATTTTGTAGAATCGTCCTCAGGTCTAAATGGGTTAAGTGCTAAGTATACAGAACGACTAACGTTTCGACCTATGCGGTCTTCATCAGAGTCATAATAAATAATAGGCCTTAAACTGTCCGTGCTGCGCCAGTGTCCTCTCCTCCTTCTGCAACGTATGTTCCTGTGATGCACCGGACCAGCCGGCGCAGGCTTGAGGCGCGTTGGTAGACTCCCTTTGTATTTATTTATAGTCTAGTAGCCAGCCCATAGAGCACCATTGTGAACTGTTGAGTACACCAAGGTGTTATGTTATAAATGTTTAGTATGGATCCCCAGCATGTAGAAACTGCCGGATGCTAACTTGCATATGTTGAGCAATTTTCATAATTGGCATAATATGTGACCATACCAATTACAACCTATTATAAGACAAAATATTCAAAATTTCATCATGCTTTATGTTAGCCTAAGCCAGACCGAATCAGCCGTTGGCAAAAAAGAAATTGCCTGCCGGCGGATTACGGTCTGGAGAGGCTCAATTGTACGCCCATTTCCTACACCAGAGAACTGGTGTGGCCAATCGGGACACGGTATGCAATATGGGCGGGCTTTGGTACAGTGACGTTCAATGCTTGAGACCTTTGACTGACAGTAGCTCTAACCAATTGCGTCAAAGAGAAAATGTTTGAACCCGCCCCCCGGGACACAAGATCCATACACAGCATCTCCAGACTCAAATACCACACGACAGTGTGATTTGAGTCTGGCTTATAAGCCAGGCTAGCTTTATGTAGCATGTTGACATGTCAAACTAGGGGGTTTTCATGATGCTGAATCCATTCCAAGCATTAGTTTTGCAAAAGAACACTCATTGAGCTAAAAACGGCCAATGCCGTCATCACAAATTGATGATGTCAGCACATTTGGGCATAGCCGTTTTAAGCCCAATGAGTGTTTTTTTTGCAAAACTAAAGCCTGGAATGGATTCAGCATCATGAAAACCCCCTAGTTTGACACATCACATGCTAGATAAAGCATAATGACATTTTGAATATTTTGCCTTCTATAGGTTGTTAATGGTATGGTCACATATTATGCCAATTATGAAAATTGCTCAACATATGCAAGTTAGCATCCGGCAGTTTATACATGCTGGGGACCCATACTAAACATTTATAACATAAAACGTTGGTGTACTCAACATGTCCGGGTTCACTTTTTGGCTACTACATAAAACGTTGGTGTACTCAACATGTCCGGGTTCACTTTTTGGCTACTAGGCTATTAGTCTTTTTCAAGTATTTGAAAAAGACTTGAAAAATACCAATACCGGTCGAAACATTGTATGTCCTGCCTGCTGTGATTGTGAATAAATACTTGGAGCATTACAAAAGTGAGTTGCGCGTGGTTGCTTTTCTTCGTGATAATTGAACAGTTTGGCTCAGCACCAAGATCGGAGGATGTGCGCTGTTCTTATTTTATGCTGATTGTTTTTCGTCTTAGCCATATGTTTGTGTTTCTTGAATGGAATCGTGGATTATATTAAAAGCAAGTAAAAGGAGGGTCTCGTTTTGAATCGTTTTATTAGGCGTCGTACACACATTAAGAACGAATGCTCTGTGCTCTGCCTGTGTTTGATGGCCGCCTCAATGCTTTTCCAAATGGAAGTCACATGGTTTGACCAAACATTTTTGCTTGATGCGGGGGGGGGGGGGGGGGGGGGGGCAATCAAACACAAGTGTTTGGTCAAACCACGTGACTTCCATTGGAAAAGCATTGAGGCGCCCACGAAACACGGGCAGAGCACAGAACGTGTGTTCTTTATGCGTGTTTCACAAGCACAGCGACAGGCCCCGCACGATGTCTTCCCCATCATCAGTTGGACTTCCTTCTCACACTAGACAAAATAGAGTCACAGTGTACTCACCAGCTCTGACTCCTTCATAGAAGTAGAACTAGACGATAGGAATGTCTGTACAGAAATAGAGTCACAGTGTACTCACCAGCTCTGACTCCTTCATAAGTAGAACTAGACTATAGGAATTTTTGTAGAGAAATAGAGTCACAGTGTACTCACCAGCTCTGACTCCTTCATAGAAGTAGAACTAGACGATAGGAATTTTTGTAGAGAAATAGAGTCACAGTGTACTCACCAGCTCTGACTCCTTCATAAGTAGAACTAGACTATAGGATTTTTTGTAGAGAAATAGAGTCACAGTGTACTCACCAACTCTGACTCCTTCATAGAAGTAGAACTAGACGATAGGAATTTTTGTAGAGAAATAGAGTCACAGTGTACTCACCAGCTCTGACTCCTTCGTAGAAGTCATTGCCCCGCTGTTAACAACAAACACAGACAGTTAGATTAACAGACTGGGTCAGTCTGTACAGACTGGGTCAGTCTGTACTCCATCAGTACTAGTTGACCCGTCGTGAACGGGAACCCCCTTTTTGGTGTCTTAAAGGGGCATTCCACTCATTTTCAACATTTTACTATGTCATTAATGTACCTTAGAGCTGTTGTGTGGAAATAATAAAAAAGTTCCCCCATTCTGTGTTTCCTAGAACTAGAGGTCTGAAAAAAATCATTAACATGGTGAAACACATCTTGATGATGTCATCAAGATGTGTTTCACCATGTTAATGATTTTTTTTTCACAATTACAGTTCTAGGAAACACAGAATGGGGGGATTTTTTTATTATTTCCACACAACAGCTCTAAAGTATATTAATGACATAGTAAAATGTTGAAAATGGGTGGTTTTCCCCTTTAAGCATTATGTTATGCTTTAGCTATTGAAAAATCACACCCGTGTGAACTGAGTGGTGTAAGGTCTTATATAGACTGATCAGCTGTGGTCTGACGTAATGTCTGACGTAAACTAAACGGACAGACACGTAAACGGACAGACATGTAAACTAACAAAGCCAGTTGTAGGAGTGGATTACACCACTCAAAAATAGCAGATCTACAAGCTCGTACAAGCTTGTAAGTCTGCTATTTTCGAAAAATCGTGAAAATGTGGCCCAAATGTTTGAATATATTATTTTCAGAGCGAACAGTTTTCAACTCAAATCTTTGCTTCTGGGGGGGGTGGGGGGGGGGCTACATGTTTTCAGACGGGGGTCTATTTTAATAATTTTTGGGGGTCCTTGACATGAGAAGGTTTGAGAACGACTGACATAGAAGAAAACCGCCAGGATTTGGAAGGCATTTGTAGAAACGTCAGAGATAGGATCCAACAGGAAGCACGCACGTCGCACATCTCCATAAATTCTACAGGTGACGGTCAAAAATGTACGTACAATGAAAAGGAAGGGATGTCCGCACACCGTTTCTCTGCTCCCGGGACAATTCTTTATTGAACAACGTTTCCGACCCTTGTGGGTCTTCGTCAGGTATGAGTACAAAACTGTGGCTCAAGAGGTAGAGCAGGTCGTCCAATGACCCATGGGTCGGCGGTTCGAATCCCGGCTCCTCCTGTCTACATGTCGAAGTGTCCTTGGGCAAGACACTGAACCCCAAATTGCTCCCGATGTGCTGGTTGGTACCTTGCATGGCTTCCGCCGCAATCGGTGTGTGAATGTGTGTGTGAATGGGTGAATGTAATGCACAATCTATGTACAGCGCCTTGGATAAAGGCGCTATATAAATGCACCATTTTAAAACATCAAGAGGCGTATTATATACAACAGCATAATAAAGTAGAGTCCTTAGCTTGACATTCAGATGAGGTGGGCGTGTCTTGCTTGATTTTCCTCATTGCAACAGAGCTTGTTCCATGTTGACCTGCCCATATGCTGTTGTATATAATACGCCTACTTGATGTTTTGTACTCGTATACCTGACGAAGACCCACAAGGGTCGAAACGTTGTTCAATGAAGAATTTTCCTGGGAGCAGAGAAACAGTGTGCAGACATCCCTTCCTTTTCATTTGTAGAAACGTCCTCAGGTCTAAATGGGTTAATAGTTACCATGCAGGCCTGGGTCAGTCTGTACTCCATCCGCAGCACCTCCTGCAGGCTGAGGGAGGCTCCGGCCTGCAGCTGTCTGAAGGTCAGCTTCAAGGACGTCGGAGACATCTTGGACAACGTCTGAGAGAGGAGGAGAGGAGAGGAGAGGAGAGGAGAGGCCAGAGAAATAATCTTTGACTGCATTGCTGAATTCCCACAATGACCATAATGCTTTGGTGCACTGCCTCTCCTTGTTTTGTTTTTATAGGATCCCCTTAAGGACCCCTGGGAGTCCCCGGACCCCACTTTGAGCAGAGCTGTCAGAAGAACTGATTGATTGATTGATTGATTGATTGATTGATTGATTGATTGATTGATGTATCCACACATCTACAGTTAGTAGAGTGGCTACAGTTCAAACTAAAGCACTGGTCAATACAAAATATGCTATACGAGGATAAAACCAGGGAAAAGAAGCACTAAGACTTAACATCAGGGTCCTCCATGTTCAATTCATCAAAACATTTAATACAATGACGTCCGGATATACACGTCTGTCTATATGACTGACCTCGGCCTGTTTGGAGGCGAACGCAGAGCCGTCCGTGTTCAGGTTGAGAAGGATCTCCTCAACGCTGCCGGCAGAGAACAACCTGGAAGGAATACATGCTATATATATGATACATTCATATATTATATTACCGTATTCACATATTGTATTGTATTGTATTATTAGGGTTGTCCCGATCGGCGACCGATCTCATGATTTTCTAAAGAGAGTAAAGATCGGATTTTTAATTGTCTAATGTAAATCTCAAAGAAAGATGTATGAGATTATGTAAGAAAACGTTGTGTTGGCCTGGGCCGTGCCTCAGCGGTCCAGGCACCTTGGCCGGTATAGTCCGAGTCTGGCAGTGTGCCGCGGGTTCGACTCCCGGTCCCGACGGCCTTTACTGCATGTCACACTGTGACATTAGCACATTGTAATGTTTTTCTATTTTGTTTTCCTGTGCATGTTATTATTTATGAAAAGAAATGTAACATGTGGCGCTGACGATTAGTGAAATAGTACTCTTTCCCAATGAGAAAGGTAACGGATCTGTGCAGCCTGGGGGTGATTGACAGGTGACAGAAACTGATGTTACTTGTAGAGGAAGTGACACACAGGGGAGGGGGGGGGGGGGGGAAATCAAAAACAGTGTGTAGGCCTACACGGGAGAAGAGGAGCGCCAGATAGCAGTCGGATTAATGTACAAGTTTGATCGCGCTGTTTGATCTGCAGCCTTTAGTATCAGAACTGTCGGGACCGTCGGGGAATTAAGCAACCGCTTAATTGCCGCCGCCGTGGGGTGACCGGTGTTTGGATCAGAGTCCGGTCGGTGTTTTCTGCCAGGAGTCTACACTAACAACGTACCGGTGAGGTCGAACCAAAAGCCTTCGTTTGGATATGTAAACTTTAAGGGGTACCCCATTTTCTTTGGATAAGGAACTGCTAAAGACTATCGCGGGCGCGCCGCATTCAATTAAAGAAGAGGACGCAGACTTTATTTATTTATTTAATACTTGGCGCGGTTTTGCGCACTTGACTTTGGGGGGGGGTTGTTTATTGTTTTGTTTGTTGAATACGTTGTGACACTAGACGCCACAGAGAGCGTCGGGACTCGTTTGGGGCGGGAGGGGTTTTGAAGAGAGTAGTGTTTGTTTATTTCAGTTTGTTTACCTGTTTATTTCTTTCATTTTGTAGGGAGAGCGACAGGGACAGACGCACTTTACCAAGTGCTTGGTTTATTTGAACACCGTTTGTTTGACAATGCACATTTGCTGCATCTCTATATAAATAACTTAAACTATAACCCTACGATCCTGTTGTTTATTTTTCCTTAGTTAATGGTTTTCCTTAAGTGACAAGGGCGATTGTTACAACACTGTCACTGCATGTCCCCCATCTCTCTCCCCCCGTTTCCTGTCAGCCTACTGTCTGTCCCTCAAAAAAAACTGTTGTGTTTATGCTAGTTGTTTTCCTTCTGGTCCCAGTCAGAGGTCATCAAACAAAGACTATAGTCACACTCAGAGGCGTGAAAAACATCTATTATGAAAACAAAGGAAATGCAACCCCCGATACATCATTATTATTTGGTATGATTCCATGCTTTCATAGAAAGAAAAAAAACCCCACAATGACAGTCATTCTAATAAAAGTATAGTCACATTTTGCCTTTCAATAATTGAAAGGCAACACAACAGACTACACTAGAGTGACATACATTAGGATATTTGCTATTGTGATATGGCATAAGTGTTATATAAAGATATAAAGATCGGATCGGGAAAGATCGGTATCGGTATGTCTCAAAACAAAATGACCGGAATCGGATCGGGAGCAAAAATCTGGACATCCCTATATATTATATATTCATATGTATTAATATTCATATTATAGAACAACCTGGAAGGAATACATGCTATATTATTATTTAGCAGTGGTTCTTAAACTTTTTCATGTCAAGGACCCCAAATTGACACTAATTAGCCCAGCGCACCCCCATTTGAAAAGATATACCAGGGACCCCCATAAGGGTAGATTTGCACAGCTCTAGCAGTGATTCTCAACCCTTTTAATTTCAAGGACCCCCAGTTTGACCTTCATTGGTCTACGGTCCTCATTTGATGGAATTTCTATCTCTGGGACCCCCAATTTATATCGTAAAATCACCGTTAATTTAACTCTGAGAGTGGGTCCGTTTGGTTCCATTTGTACACTCTCATATTTACAGACTCTCAGATTTACGGTCCCTCAAGGACCCCTGGGGGTCCCCGGACCCCACTTTGGGAACCTCTGATTATATACGTACTGGAGCAGTGCCCGTTGGGCACTGGCCTACTTGGAACGATGCAAGTTGGAAATGCTCTAAAAGTGTGAAAAACGTGTTCTTCATTTCCCTACGTCTTGAAGGCAGCTCTGTATAGTTGGGCCGTAAGCCTTCATCAGGGTCGGTCCACTCAACACGTTAAGCCTTCATCAGGGTCGGTCCACTCAACACGTTAAGCCTTCATCAGGGTCGGTCCACTCAACACGTTAAGCCTTCATCAGGGTCGGTCCACTCAACACGTTAAGCCTTCAACCGGGGTCGGTCCACTCAACACGTTAAGCCTTCATCAGGGTCGGTCCACTCAACACGTTAAGCCTTCATCAGGGTCGGTCCACTCAACACGTTAAGCCTTCATCAGGCGGACCTATATGACTGATACACTTGTAAAATGACTTATACTGGATCTCTTGTCCACTAGTCCCTTCCTAACATTTTAGTCTAGTTTTAATTTGTTGATGAAATTGTCAATATAGTTAGTCTTAGTTTTAGTCATCATAGCTTAGTTTCCATATTAGTTTTCGTCAGTGAAAAAAAGGTAGTCGACGAACATTTTTCTTAGTTTTAGTCGACAAAATCAACACTGGTGTATCGGTGCAGTCGTTTCTCTACCTGTCGATGTCTTGTACGTGCTGTGCCAGGGCGAAGGGCTTGTCAGCATCCAGGCTGGTCTGAAATATAAGAAGGAGAATACCAGCACTCATGGAGTAGTCCTTTAAGGCACTTTATTGTTACATCTTTACATGGGAAGGTATGCTGCACGCAGCAACACAACGAACGCGTTTTGGCCAGGGGCCTTCGTGAGCGTTGTAAATGTTGTAAACCGAGCAAAGTGTCACATTTATACTGTCAGACGGTGCCGACATCCTCCCCTGTCCGGGTAGATACACACCACAACCGGCTAAACCCATTCAGTATTAAGTATATATGCTGCAAGCAGCAACACAACGAAAGTGCAAACACAATTAAGTTACATATTCATATAAATGTTTAACAAAAAAGTCAAAGTTTGTCCATAAGACTTCAGGAATTCATAAGGTACCAACTGCTGGTATCAGTATTTTTGGTCTGTAATATAAAACACAACACATGATGAACCACAACGCTGTTTACGTCAGTGCTTTTCAACCCGTTTCACATCAAGGCCCGTTATTATTCGCGCAAGAAGAGCGCGCAAGTATTGTGGTCGGCTGGACCAGAAGTGGTATAGAGAGTATATGCACATGCATGGTTTTCCCATCAGGACCCCCCCCCCCCCCCCCCCCCTTATCTAGACTGAGTGAGTGGCAAAACATTGAGCAGCATGGAGTGTTGGAGTTTGGAGGCGCTCGTTGGAAATCACTCCAACTGTCCTGTTTCTAAATGTCACATGTAATGCAGGAGGCAGTAAAATGTTGTGTTATTGAAAACAAGCACTTCCAAACTCTGACACTTAGAAAAAATAATCAAATGCAGGGCATTTCTTGACAGAACGTAGCTCATAACGTTTCTATGGTGGATTTTTATGAAACAAAAACATTTCAAGCTTTTCGTACAGCTGCAATGTTGGTGAGTTTAACATTGTTTAATGCAATCAGACAAGACTTTTCTGTTTGGATGAATGGGCTGTCAAGGCCAGAAAGTAGTTTTTTGCCACTCAGTGGGCGTTCCCGCATAACTTCCAGGTACGATGATGTCATGCACATACCCTCTATATGTATGGTAGGCGTGGTTATAATCGGCTGTTGATGGTGACGTAATTAAAACACCCCCATCGCCCAGGACGAAGTTCTTTGTCCTTTCTATTAGTAACGCCCGACGCTCAAGACGAAGTTTTATCGAAAAGACGAAGTTTATTGATATGAAAACGGATCGCATCGCTCCACAGCCTGGGAGCGCCTGTTGTGCAATCCTCGATGTTGCACAACAGTGAGACGTCATCGAAAATGCCACCCCCCCCGTTTAGCCGACGACAACGAAAATCTTAAAACGTTAATAACTAATTTAATAATTATAAAAAAAAAGATCCTGTGTTCAACGGCCCTCCGCTGTCCGGTCGCTAGTCGCGATCCTGTGATTTTTACGTTGTTGTCGATCGCCTCTAGAGTGGTTTGGTTACACTTAGCTGCTATACAGCCACATCCGGAACAACATCCGGTCCGTCGGTAAAAGTGCTCTGTTGCTATAAATCGACTGGGCGCTATAATTTAATGGATTAAATAACCCCGGGCAATTAAGGTAATTACGTCACCATCGACACAGAATCGACGCACTACTTGCGCACTCTGCTTGCGCACTAGTGTGCAACACGCAAGTTGGCACTCGACAGAGTGCAGTTCTAGTTTAGTCTGCATTTGAGCCGCGTACAACCATGTGATGACATTTAGCCTCTCGGACCCAAAACGAAAGAATATTTTGTCACAATTCCATGCTGTATTGCTTTTTTTCGAGCCAGGGCTCGTGCACTTAGCCTGGTTAATAAACCAGACCGAATCAGCCGTTGGCAAAACAAAATTGCCTACCAGCGGATTACGGTCTGGCGAGGCTCAGTAGCACGCCTCTTTCCTACAACCGAGAACAGGTCGGACCAATCGGGACACGGTATGCAATATGGGCGGGCTTTGGTACAGTGACGTTCAATGCTTGAGACTTTTGACTGACAGTAGCTCTGACCAATTGCGTCAAAGAGAAAATGTTTGAACCCGCCCCCCGGGAAATGAAATCCAAGTGGAGCCAGCCCAGACTAATATACCGCGACAGTGTTGTGTGATATTAGTCTGGCTTATTAGCCAGGCTATCGTGCACTAGCGATAGCAACATTGATATGCTAATATTAAATATAACTAACCGAAAATAGCTCATCTATAAGCTGTCTTGTCTTTGACGCGTTGTGAGCTTATAGATTGGCTATTTTCGGTGCACAACATGAAGACTGATCCAAATGACTGAAATCAGTCATTTCGACTGAGAACTTGAATCCATGTGTGTTACCTTGTTGTGATAACTTTCTAGCAGACCGTTACCTTGTTGTGATAACTTTCTAGCAGACCGTTACCTTGTTGTGATAACTTTCTAGCAGACTGTTACCTTGTTGTGATAACTTTCTAGCAGACCGTTACCTTGTTGTGATAACTTTCTAGCAGACTGTTACCTTGTTGTGATAACTTCCTAGCAGACTGTTACCTTGTTGTGATAACTTTCTAGCAGACTGGCGACGGCTTCGTTCGAGGGAGATTTCAGTTCCACCAGCTCATTCTCCAGGTCTGGGATCTACACACACAACAACACAGGTTTATTTATAGAAAAATGCACGGACAGAAACACCAAGTCAACGTCAGCGGTACTCCAATCGATCGGCCGATTTTCACTCCAAACGACTCGATCTATGATCGGCGATTTAGCCGATCTGGAGGAGAAACCGATCTTTTAATTTATACCATTTAAGTGGTATAAAAGTCAATCAGATATATGGTATAATATCGTTTTGCATCTTTGTGACAGGCCTAAACATTCTCCCCTTCCTCCCCACACACACAAGAGCAGTTTTGACATGGATTTTGAGTTTTGACATATAATACTTTTTGGGAATATTTGAAATGTTCCCCTTACGCACAATATCGGTATCGGCCCGTTGTGAGAAAAACAAAGGGGCGATCGGGATCGGTCCCAAAAAACCTGATCGGAGCAGCTCTAATCGTGGCTTCCCTATTTTTTGGTCATTCATTATTTAACCCATTCATGACGGGTACCCCTTTTGGTGTTTTAAGCATTATGTTATACTTTAGCTATTGGAAAATAGCAGATCTACAAGCTCATAGCGCGGCACCGAGTGCCGCGCTACGAGCTTGTAGATCTGCTACTTTTGAAAAATTGTGAAAATGTGTTCTTTGTAATCTTTGAATATTATATTCTTTCAGAGCGAACGTTTTTTTTTTTTTTTAGATTTTCTTTTGCGGCTTACGCCTTTTATTGGTTTTTGAAGGGACAGACAGTAGGCTGACAGGAAACGGGAGAGAGATGGGGGAAGACATGCAGTAAAGGCCGTGTCGGGCTCGGGAGTCGAACCCGCGGCACACTGCGACTGGATTACCAGTCGGGTGCCCAGACGGTTACGCCACCGCCTGGGCCCAGAGCGTTTTTAACTCAAATCTTTGCATTCTGGAAGTGGGGGTCCCTGGAACAACATTATTATCAGATGGTGGTTGGTGGCCAATTACATATATTTTTGGGGGTTCTTGACATGAAAATGTTTGAGAACGACTCACATAGAAACATAGGGTTTTTCAGAAAACTGTCAGGATCTAGAAGGCATTTGTAGAATCGTCCTCAGGTCTAAATGGGTTAAAGGTGAATTCTACACGGTACAGGAAGAGATGAAAGAGTGACCTTGTGCGACTCTATGAAGTGTGTGGCCACGCCCGCTCTCTGGACGTCCCGCCCCTTCAGACGGAAGCCCGTCAAGGCCAAAAACAGTCCCAGCTTCCCCGGCAGTCTGGGCAGGAAGTAGCCGCCTCCCACGTCAGGAAACAGCCCTGTCACGACACGTCAGAAAAAACACTATTATTAACTGGGTTATTTTACAATGGTTAATATTACACTTGCTGAAAATAGCCGATGACAACTTGTAGATTGGCTATTTTCAGCATGCAACCAAGTGTAAAATGACTTATACTGGATGTCTTGTCCACTTCCTAATATTTTAGTCTAGTTTTTATTTGTTGACGAAATTGCCAATATATTTAGTCTTAGTTTTAGTCATCATAGCTTAGATTTAATTTAGTTTCCATTTAGTTTTCGTCAGTGAAAAAAAGGTTGTAGACAAACATTTCTTTGTCATAGTTTTAGTCGACGAAATCAACACTGATTGACATGCACCGACAACAATAGTTTCAGGAACATTTTTCAGAAAGAGATGCTTGGGGAAATGTATCGATCAATGATAAAAATGATTTAGGCATTTAACAGACGCTCTTAATCCAGAGCGATTTACAGTAAGCAAGAACAAAAACATGGTTGGTAAGTAAGTAAGTAAGTAAGTACATTTTATTTATAAAGCACCTTTCGAAGCAAAGCTACAAGGTGCTGAACAATTGACACAGTAAAAACAAATAGAAGCACAGAACACACAGAACATATACAGTTGTGACAATATAAATGAGCAGAACAAAAACAAACAAGGCAGAACAAAGACATAGGGCTATAAAAATGAATCAGGTCAAAGGTACATGGGAGAAATATTTACGGAATAAATTAGTCTTTAGGAGTCTCTTAAAACAGTCAACTGACTCAGCATTTTTCAATGCCAGAGGCAAGGCATTCCATAGGGTAGGAGCTACCACAGCGAAAGCCCGGTCACCCTTAGTTTTCAGCTTTTTCTAGCAGACCTTTGTTGGAGGACCTGAGAGATCTGACATTAGTTTTAGGAGGCAGTAGGTCGACGATAATACCGGTATTATCGTCGTGTACGGTAATACCGGTACATCAAATACATAGAAATAGTCATCATGAATCATACGTACGCTATATAGGTAGAACATAGGTAGAAAATCACTCATGTTACAAAGTACATCACACAGAAGAGTACAACTGAAAGATACTACATTAAAAAATTACAATCCAACAAACAAAACAGTCTAAAGGCAGACTTCTGTGTTGTTTCGAAGAAATTAAAGATGTCTTTCACTGTCACGTCAATAAAGGCAAAACAAACCACCAAAATAAATATATATATTTTTTAAATAAAGTAATTACTAATTGCTATGTAATGGGACCCTACAGTTCAATCCAAACCACAGCCATAATCTGTCATCTCAATTTGACTAAAAGTCTGATCATTTCCAATTGGAACAGATTTCAGCATTCCTGATGGGAGCGGATGTAACGCGCCGCCCCATTGGTTGACACAATAGTGACACTGCAGTGATCTCCGACACGTTCTGTTGTGACCGTGCGTGCGTGCGTGCGTGCGTGCACGCAGGACTTAGTTGGACTGACCTGCTTTCAGGCATAATGTGTAATATGATAAAGGCTACAGATTATTTCTGATGGATTCAATCTCTTAATCCCAGCATCTACAGGGTTAACATGACTAAACAGTATGTGAGGTTTGTGTCACATGACTCTACCCACAGGCTGATGGGAAATGTAGTTCAGCTAGTAACATAGCTACTTTAGAGCTAAGCTTCTGCCATAAAACTACTAGGGAGGGAACTACCTGACCTAACTCCATTTTTGCATAAATCAGTGCTATAGAGCAGGGGTCCTTAACGTTTTTGGCTGGGGAGCCCTGGAAATGCTTTGGCCAGAGATTAACAGTTTGACTCCATAAAACGCTTTACCCGCATTATAATCAAATGTTCTACGCTGCCGAGATTGTTGTATTACCTTTAGAGCATACGCTGAAGTATTTGCAGCTTTCAACCACGAAAATCCGGCGAAAAATGGTCCGTCGGCTTGTTATGATCAGACGCACCAGCGGCCATGAGTCAATGCCGAACGAAACCACAGAGCAGAGCAAGTTGTAGTCCAAACAAACCCCCCGTCCACTTGCATTGGGCTCAATTTCCCAGAAGCCCTAGCAGCCCAGAGGTTGACTTGATTTCCGGTTTCGTCATCATAACCCGACGGCCTCGTCACCAGGTCCCGGATAAATCCGCCGTTTCTTTTTAATTATTTTAAAACGGCGAATTAAACGCATTAAACAAATGTCGGGTATAGCGTTTTACGCGCGGTGGAACCCTGGATTAAACAATTATCGGCCGTCAAACTGTTAACCCATTTTGGGCGGGAACCCCTTTTGGTGTTAGCATTATGTTATGCTTTAGCTATTGAAAAATGGCAGATCTACAAGCTCATAGCGCGGTACCGAGTGCCGCGATATGGTAGGTCTGCTATTTTTGAAAAATTGAAGAACGACTGACATAGAAACATAGCTTTTTCAGAAAACTGTCAGGATGTAGAAGACATTTTTAGAATCTGATCAAAATGGTCAAATGGTCTGGTCAAAATGGGTTAAAATAGGGTGCATTTTGCATCCCGAAACATGACCTCTGCACCCACGGGATGCACTACTGTACTCAGCATGTACTGTACAGTAAAAAATAATCCACGTCGGAGAAGAAAATCGCGAAAAGAAATTGCGGTGGTTTATTTTGCTAGCTTTAGTTATACTAATCATTTCTTCTGTTTTCTACATGATTATAACCACATTATAACCGTATAAAATGAAATGGGAGTTAAATGCTGCAATTTTTGTAAAAAATGGCAAAATATGACTCCTAAAGTTGTTGAAGTGGGACTCATAAAATGTCCCTGGGACTCATCTGAATTACATTGAAAACCTATTTACATCACGGCTTTGGCCATGTCTCGCGCCCCCCTCTCCACCCCCAATACAAATTGACTGCTACTGTAAAATAACCTTTGCAGCAGTCAATACATCATAAATAAATAATACATCATAAATAAATACTGAAACCAGATATAATCATTAAGGAATGTTTATGCATGCACTATGGGCATTTTTTTTACTATTTTGAAAAACACTTTAAAATAGTTCAACTACATCGAGACATTGTGAGCTTGTAGATCGGCTATTTGAACTATTTTAAAAGGTTTTTTAAAATAGTATAAATCCGTTCATTTTCCTCATAGACTTTTCAGAAAGCATTTATTTAAAGACGTTTACGCCGCGGACAAAGCCAACTCTTGTCGTGACAAATCATGACAATAAACACAATGTTTTGGGCCAAACAAATAATTAGAAAGTTAGAAAAAAACGGCAGGTCACAACACTTTTTTTTGTTGTTTTTCTTCTTTGTAATTATTTGTTTGGTCCAAAATATTGTGTTTGTTGTCATGATTTGTCACGACTCGAGTTGGCTTCGTACGACGCTTAAAAGGTCTTTAAATAAATACTTTTTGAAATGTCTATGAGGAAAAATGCATTGGGATTCATTTCCTGGGCCTGGCGTCGTCATGAAAGGGGGCGGGACTGCGACGCTCTATAGTGCACCGAAGTCTGACGTCAATATCGCTAGAGGGCGCTAAGTCCACGGGTTTGTGTACTTTTTTATTTGCATTGTAATCCCCATAGGGGGATCTTAGATCACCTCATATAAGAAAACTGTGTTTCATTTGTAGCGAGGCTTCCTACTTCACCCTTCTGCTTCCGTGAACCACACGCGGACCATACGCACCTTGAATTCAGTATTTTAGCCGTGACGTAAGCACCCGGGCCACATCGGGCCTAAATGGGTTAAATACTGAATAGCGTTGCACCTTAATCATCGTTAACATCGTTAACATTCGTTAACATCTTAATGTTAACGAAGTCCACACCCACAACACCAGAGGGAGTGCAACGAACCATGTACAACCCAGATTCGGCACAAACAAGGGACTAAATTCTTTTCGCTCCTATGCCACCAAAATGTGGAACGCCCTACCAACTGTCATTAAGACATGCGAATCCCTTGACTCTTTCAAAACCGCTCTCAAAGGGCACCTACGGACGGTTGCAATTCGAAACTGGCCCCTGTAAAATCGGAATCCCTCAAACACGAACGCAAGGACAACACAAGAGACGGTCGCGGCCACACAGCCAACTCAAGGTATGGCCACTGAGCCAACTTGGGGACCCAACGCAAGGACAACACAAGAGACGGTCACGGCCACACAGCCAACTCAAGGTACGGCCACGGAGCCGACTTGGGGACCCAACGCAGCTCCTCCAAGGAAAACAAACAAATTAACGGAGCTGAACGTGAATCCCCCCCACCGCCCACCCCTTTTTTTCCCCTCACTGTATATGTTTCTTTTCCCTTTTTACCTCCTTTATGATGAATTCCTGTTCTGTCTATAGAAGTGTCTATTTGTACGTCTCTAAATGTTTTGATGATTTGAACATGGTGGACCCTATTGGAAACAAGTGTAATGCTTAATTGGGTCGTCCACTCACAGTTAACAGCCTTTGTATTGAGTTTGTGCTTGAAATGTACTGTAATTCTGCAAACTGTTAATACATTCTTCAATCAATCAATCAATCAAACCTTGAATGACGTCCTGCTCCTTGAATAATGCTCTCATTTACTGTATGTATAACGTACAGCACACTGCTATGCTCACCATATTATCTCAGGCACTATGTGTACATTTCTTTTGTGGAAAAAGAGACGTACAGGCTGTACGTACAACCAAAGCCTGCAAATAAGCTATAAGTAATGAAAATTGTTAATATTCTTTAACAATTCACTTTACAGCACTGCTTACCGATGGCCGTCTCTGGCATGGCGAAGAGAGTCTTCTCCGTCGCGACGCGAAACTGTCCGTGAACCGACAGACCCACGCCCTGAAATACACAGGAATGATGGCTTAGGACTCGGGCTACTCAACTTAAGATGTCTCAGAGGCCACTCAGCAAAAGTCACAACACACGCAGACACGCACGCACGCACGCACGCACGCACGCACGCACGCACGCACGCATGACAGAGTTACGCTCTACTGTACTATCACTGTACTGTACTGGCACACCTGAAATCACCATATATACGTAGTTAATGCATGTGTGTTTTTGTGTGTGTTAGGTTGCGCACAGGTGGTGCGTACAAACATGCTGTTTTCGTGCTCAGACGCACCCACCCACCCACCCAGCCAGCCAGCCACCCACACACATAGCTCCGTAAGGGAGTGGTTGCACCACTCAAAAAATTATGAAAATGTGTGCAAATCTTTTTATATATATATATTCTGTCTAGGGGACACTTAACTCAAATATTTGCTTCTGGGAGGTCCCTGGAACAACATATTTTCAGACGGGGGTCGGCGGCCAATTACATATAATTCTGGGGGTCCTTGACATGAAAAAGGTTGAGCACCACAGATATAGAAACATAGGGTTTTTCAGAAAACTGTTAGGATTTAGAAGACTTTTTTTTTTAGAATTGGCCTCAGGTCTAAATGGGTTAAGAGGCGGGACTACACAACTGCATCACTTCCTCGTCCCAACCAATCACAGGCCCTGTGGTTGCTGGCCTGGTCCTAGTAGATCAGAGGTGAGTGTCAAGGACAGACGGTACTCTGCTGCCACCCGTAGGCAGACTGGAGTTATTGCATGTCAAAAAACAAACCCGGGGTTGATAAAGGGGTCCGGCTAAAAGTACTCAAATGTTTTACTTAAGTAAAAGCATCAATACTGCAATGTAAAAAAACAAGTAAAAGTCCGGAATTCAAAATGTACTCGAGCCAAAGTACAAAAGTATTGGCATGAAAATGTACTTAAAAAGTACCAAATGTTAGAAAGTACTCACTATGCAGATTGTCCCATTTCAAGTTTTCAAATGTATACAAAATATTATTTTTTCAGTTACTATGAAATCGTGCATTTCCCTTCAGTGTGTCTATATGGTCACGTCTTGTGACATCACACCTCCATATATGGTCACACCTCGTGCCACCATATATATGGCCATCTCCAGATCTGAAGATCACGACACATGACCTCATCAAAACCTGGATAGCCATACATGGAGAAGACTGGATCATCACCTCGATCTGGAGCCGGCCAGCAACTCTACATCTGACCTCAAACCCTTAGATCTCCATATATGGAGCTGACCTGTTTTGACATTCCATATGTTGATCCCTTCTCACCTGTCCTTCCTGTTCTGACATTCCATATGTTGATCTGACCTCATCAAACCCTGTACACTCAAGACACGCTCCATACATGGCTAGGGTTGGGATTCGTTAGGATTTTAACGGTTCCGGATCCTTACCGGATCTCTCTTAACGGTTCCGGTTCCCTTAACGGATCCTAATATAATTTTTTTCCCCTTTTTTCTGACATAGATTATGCTTATATTATAACTAACCTAACCAAGTACATAATAAACACAAATTCATTAATTCAATTATTGAAAATGCACTTTACAATTATTATGAGGTGGCACTATTATTTAAAGACTTGCTCAAATGTGGAGTACGCCTCGGCCGCCTACTGCAGTGGTTCCCATCTCTGGTACCCCAATTTATATTGTAAAATCACTGTTACTCAGAGAGTGTACAGGTCCATTTGGTTCCATTTGTACACTCTCTGAGTTACAGACCCATAAGGGTCCATTTGGTTACAAATTATCATTTAGCTGGGTCAAGTACCCTTGGGGGTCCCCGGACCCCACTTTGGGAACCACCGGCCTACTGGACAGAGGAGCAGGAGAAATGGGGGAGGGAGAGGCGGCGACTCGCTGGAGACCACGAGGCGTCTCGTCGGACGAACGCGGAACTCCGGAAGCAACTGGAGCCGGCGGAGAAAGGAACTG
Organism: Electrona antarctica; assembly: GCF_951216825.1. Classification (NCBI taxonomy): domain Eukaryota; kingdom Metazoa; phylum Chordata; class Actinopteri; order Myctophiformes; family Myctophidae; genus Electrona; species Electrona antarctica. The sequence goes on from NC_136794.1 coordinate 1,400,274, forward strand.
GGAAGCAGAGACGCCCGTTGGTCAGCGGAGAAGGAGGAGAGATGGGAGGACGAGAGGCGAGGATTGGCCGGAAGAAAGGAGGAGGATTTGGTCGCGAAGAACGGAGAGCTGCGGGAGCGCAGCTCGACCTCACCAAGGTCGGCTATTTTCAAATCTGGCCAAAATATATGCCTGGCTGAAGTGGTTAATGCATGTTTTGTAATAATAATAACAATCTACAAAGTAATTAGTATAACTAAAAGTTTTAAAATAATTGTAGTGGAGTAAAAGTACAATATTTGCCTCTGAAATGTAGTGGGACTAGAAGTCAAAGTAATGACAGATCGGATATACTCCCTCTAGCAAAGTAAAAGTGCCTACAAAATTGTACTGAAGTATACAGTACTTAAGTACAAGTTACTTTACACCACTACATCAACAACGTGTGCTCTGTATGCTCGGGCACACACAGGGGTCACACAGACCCAATTCTTAGTCCATGAGCCAGAGCTCCAAAATTGGAACGTTAATTACGAATTGAGTGGGCAAAACCCTACCTATATTAAATAGTGGTTAAAAATGTTCGCTCTGAAAGAATATATATTCAAAGATTTGTGCCACGTGTGATTTTTCAAAAATAGCAGAACTACAAGTTCATAGCGTGGCACTCGTTGCCGCGCTATGAGCTTGTAGATCTGCTATTTTTCAATAGCTAAAATATAACATAATGCTTAAAACACCAAAAGGGGTTCCCACCCAAAATGGGTTAAGGAGTTAATACACACCTCCAGAGAGGTGCTTACGTAATCACCTGTGTGACAGGTTCTTGTTGTTGTTTTTCCTGTCTTAAAAAAACGGAGTGCTCTCCCTCCAAAGAGAAATACATCTCCTCATTTCTCTCTGCACCTGCATTCCTGTGGTTTAATCAATTTGGACCTGAGGCCGATTCTGAACAAAATGTCTTTGTCTTCTAAATCCTAAAAGTTATCTGAAAAACATGATTCTATGTCAGTGGTGCTCGACCTTTTTCATGTCAAGAACCCCCAGAATGATTTGTCTTTGGCTGCGCACCCCCCCATCTGAAAATATGTTGTTCCAGGGACCCCCCCAGAAGCAAAGATTTTAGTTAAAAACGTTCGCTCTGAAAGAATATATATTCAAAGATTTGGGCCACATTTCATGACTTAAAAAAAAAAGGCAGATCTACAAGCTCGTAGCGCGGCACTCGCTGCCGCGCTATGAGCTTGTAGAGTTTTTCAATAGATAGAAAGTACAACATAATGCTTAAAACACCAAAAGGGGTTCCCGCCCTGAACGGGTTAAAACATAAATCTCCCTCTGACAGAATTGTCACCAACGAGACACTAATAAGACACAACGTCTTTTTCTTTTCACAAAGAAAAGACATGAATAGAGAATCGATAAAGAACAATACAGAATGAAATCATACTCACGCCTCCCATAGTTATCCCATCGATAAGAGCGACGTAAGGCTTCGTATATCCCCCTGAAACATGACATTAAAAAGACATCAGCACTGAAAAGGGATTTGAACAATACTGTCATTCTGGACAAGACGTGTTGTATGTGAACCGATCAAGCTTACCGATAGCACTCTTCAGAATGCACTAGTATGGATGTGTGTGTGTGTGTGTGTGTGTGTGTGTGTGTGTGTGTGTGTGTGTGTGTGTGTGTCTGTCTTACCGATAACACTGTTCAGGATGTACTCCTCACGGAAGAAGTCCTGAGCCAGAGAATCTCCCACCTTGCCTGCTTCCGTCACAGCTGACGCACGCGCACACACACACACACACACACACACACACACACACACACACACACACACACACACACACACACACACACACACACACACACACACACACACACACACACACACACACACACACACACACACACACACACACACACATTACCATTATTAATACATTCATCATCACTAGGGCTGTTATTGTAGTTGTCTGCAATTATGCTATTGATTACTTGATTTTTTTAATGAACCCTTCCTTGGCCTAGTGGGGACGTGCGATCCGAGGCATGCTGTACAAAACGGTCCACTCCTTTGTTCTTTTTCCACAAAGGAGTCTTGAAGAATGGGGGTCGTCTTATAATCAGAGTCGTCTAAGGGCCGATTCATACTCCTATTTTAGAGCCGAATAAAAGTCGGTTCGGCTCTGTAGAGCCTACTATGTGACGTCATTTGAGGTTCGGGGGGGCGGGTACTGTCCTAAAGTCGGCTCTTCGGTGCTACTGAACATTTCTGACGAGCCGAAATCATTTCGGCACTACAGCGCCGAAACAGCGGTAAAATAGGAGTATGAATCGGCCCTTATATTCGGCACAATACGGGTAATAAGCATCACTCTATTATTTTCCAGCCTCAGCCGATGCAACTATGGACACAACAGCAGCAGCAGCAGCAGGAGGAGGAGAAGTCCTACTCAGTCTCAGCTGTGGAGGAGCCACACCAGTACAGCCCAACATGAAAAGGTTTCCACAGTGACTAAAAATTTCTGGGAAAAATAATTGGATCCAATTCCAATCATTTGATTTTGAGCATCTGCCGTTACCAATTTTTCCCCGATCCGATATTTATATTTCATAGAACACGTTTATTTTTTTAGCAAAAGGCCGATGCACACCTCAGAAGGCTAGTGACAGGTGCGTAGGTCAATAAAGCATACTTAAAAAGGTTATCTTTGAAAAACAAAGAAGGGTCCCGCATACTGTCAGAAAACTTGCCAAAAACGTTGCTCTTTATTCAACGTTTCGGGACAATCAATTGTCTGTCCCGAAACGTTGAATAAAGTGGATGGAGAGGAAGGATTTTTGTCCAACCACGAAACAGCAACCATTGGGTGCGAAGAGGGGCACAACCACAGCCGGGACTTGACAAAGGGTGAATTGCAGATACAATCCTACAAGTGTTGGCACCATTCAACTTGGATCCATTATTGTTGTGTATCGGATTTTGTTCTGATGGTGCCTCTGCGATGTCGGGGAAACGCACTTTCCCCGAAGGCAAAGGTGTATGTGCACTGCAATACCCATCGCCTTAATCTAGTTCTCTGCAGTGTTGCAAAAGTGTGTGGACATAACATGTGGCTATTCTGTATTTAAGTCCGACGTCATTTTGTAGTCCTAGTTACGTCCGGGTCCAAGTGGCACCAGCTCCCGTCCACATCTCATTGTAAATATATATATATGATGTGGAGACAACAAAGACTATTGTTATCATTATTATTGAAGGTGGTAACAGTCCATTTGCTCAGTACAATATTTCGGGGGCATATTTAGAATGTGTGCAGGGTTGAGTATGTTGAATCTAGTTTGCATTAATGAGGATTTAGTTGACACAATGAAATAAAATGGCGATAGTATTCAGTGTGGGGCAGACGGCCCCTCACAGCCAGATTTGGGAGACCAGTGGCTTTGTTGTTGCAAGGAAAGCGGTAAAATTAGACTTTCGTGGTTGTTTTCGTCTCAGATTTAGTCCGACGGAGCGTCACAGTATAACTCTATGGGGACACAAAAGTAGGACCCGGAAGTATCTCTGGAGGGGACGCTCACGTCACGGCTAAAATACTGAATGTTTGTTGGAGACACTGAACAGTTTTCATGCATTCATGACTGTTAGGAAGCCGTCATGCATGGTCTGTGGACATTCACAAGGAGCTACACCCAGGTAGGCAGCCCATGGAGCTGGAACGGTCACTGGACACCAGGTGGAGCTCTAACTTAAGTCAGGGTCTTGTTAGTAAGGTGTTAAAGGGCCACTTCACCCTTTTTGCAACCAGATCTTATTTTAATGATGTTTGGGAGACAAGAAACACTTTCCTGGGGGCTTTTATGTGGGTAATACGAGTTTATTTTTTAAATATTTCAGTATTTCAAAGTGTCCATGGGCTCCATGATGTCATGGACACTGGGCTCACTTATTTCCTGGACTACATGTTGTCTCAGTAAGACAGCCCTCACCCCTATCCACAAGGAGGAGAAGTGGACCAAAGCATTATGGGAATTGTAGTCCAGGAAAGAAGTGAGCCCCATGCAGTGTCCATGACATCATGGAGCCCATGGACACTTTGAAATAGAGCACCGAAGTCCTGACGTCACTGTCAGTAGAGGGCGTCAGTCCCCAGGTTCGTGTATTTTTTATTTGCATTGTAATCTCCATAGGGGGATTTTAGATCGCCTCATATAAGAACTGTGTTTGAAAAATAAACCGATCACCCCGGTCTTTTCACTCATATGGATATGAAGCATCGACTGAAGGTGGAAATGTACAAATATACCCAAAGAGTAACAAAATAAGCGTTAGAAATGAGTCAAACGACCCAGAGACTACATTTCCGGGTAGGCGGGTGGCTGCATCTGCCCGTCGCACAACAGAAACTGAATGTTAATTACGTTTATTTTTATTGTATTGATATATTAATGTTTCGTGGTTAGTACGAGTCGAGTCACCACCAGCTGAGCTTGCGTCAACGAGGAATCTCAGGAACGCAATGTGTTGACAGCTGGGCGTGACGTATATTAGCATCGACAAATTCGACATTGCCTTCATATGTAGTTTCAAGGCTTTTGCGGCCACATTAATTCCATTTTCTCCAGAAACTGGCTGTATCAAATATGAATGGACATCATTAACGACGCACAGCCACTCCCCTGACAGAAAGGCCGGGGTGGTCGGTTTATTTTTCAAACACAGTTTGTGTTACTGAAAGTGACGTCAGACTTCGGTGCTCTATACTAAAATATCTAAAAACACACATTACCCACATAAAACAGTGCAACACTATCTCTCTCTCTCTGAAAGCAACAGCGCGCCAACTAAACTACAGGCAGAATCTCTTCTGCAACAGATTCAGACCAAAACGTTTCTCTTTCTATTAGTGACATTTGGAATGTTGTTTTGAACTGTCTGGTGTGCAACAGACGGACTGCAGTCGTCCACTATGTCTGTCACAGACAGATGACTTCGATAAATTACTCAATTTTAACCGAGGACTTGATGAAGAAACACGATATTGAAAATTGGGATATTTTTTTTTACTATTTAGATCTTTGAATACTTCAAAGATCTACAAGCTCACGACATGTCGATGTAGATCGGCTAGTTGAACTATTAAAAACTGTTATTCCAAATAGTAAAAAAGGCAAACAAGTTTAGGGATAAGGGGTTTATCACTGACAAACATTAGGACCCATATGCTAATATGAGCAAATACAGAAACCATCCCCACCCAAAGAAGGTTTATTATACTTATATAATATACGTATATACTGATACGCCAGAGCAGCAGGCATGGGGGGTGAAAACAGTCAAAATGTTATATTCCTCTAATTTGGCCTTTCATTCTTAACATCAATTTAGACTCCAAATATGCGTTAAAACATTTACGGGAGGCAGCGCAGTCAGTCCATCCCCCTACTGAGGACGAACTTAGTTGCCAACCCCTGGCGTACATGATAGATGATGATAATAATAATAGTGTCTCACCTCTAATGTCTCCTCCAGCGCAGAAGGCCTTCCCCCCCGCTCCTTTAATGATTACTATGTCTGTGTCACCATCTGACTGCCATGCCTGCACACACGCACGCACGCACGCACACACACACAGAGAGAGTTCGATTAATTTGATTAAAACGGTTGTTTTCTAACTTTTTTTCCACAGATTTTAAGAATTGTTAAGAACAAAAAACACTGTAGATTTAGTCAACTAAAATCTTGACTAACATCATGTTTTTTTTGTGAGGGTATCTACCCTAGGGGGACACGGGAAGAACATGTGAGGGTACCTACCCTAGGGGGACACGGGAAGAACATGTGAGGGTACCTACCCTAGGGGGACACGGGGAGAACATGTGAGGGTATCTACCCTAGGGGGACACGGGGAGAACATGTGAGGGTATCCTATACCCTAGGGGACACGGGGAGAACATGTGAGGGTACCTACCCTAGGGGACACGGGGAGAATGTGAGGGTACCTACCCTAGGGGACACGGGGAGAACATGTGAGGGTACCTACCCTAGGGGACACGGGGAGAATGTGAGGGTACCTACCCTAGGGGACACGGGGAGAATGTGAGGGTACCTACCCTAGGGGACAAGGGGAGAACATGCAAACTCCACACAGAAAGGCCCTTTGGCCAACCCCACCTATAGGGTTTGGGCGCTGATGACACGGAGGACTTTTCAAAGTAGTACGAGCACTCTGTCATCTTAAATGTAGTTCCCCTCTCAAGTCATGTAATAGTTTGTCACATCGGTGTGTTTAGGATGACTTATTAAAAGACACACGAGTCGTCCCTGAACCGTCACCCAGTGACCTGCTGATTGTGCAACTTTCTGCAGAGCACCATTATTGCTTAATTTATTGAAGTTTCACCCAAAAAGAGAGACACCACGGTGAAGGTTTTTAACCTGTTTTAGAAGCACTTTGAACTATGCGAGATGCGATGCATGGAGAATACAGTGGTGCAAACTCAAATTGAATATGTTAGTGTAATTTGTTTGAATCATGTATACAGATCTATGCTTTAGAGTTGGCAGATCTTCTGTGTCTGAAAAAAAGCATTGACAACTTTTGAAAAATTCAATGTGCTAGTACTTTTGTACATCTTACGAATATGTTGTACTGTTAGTCAAGTAACGTGTTGCCTAGCACAAAGAATATTACTCCACTACTTTTAAATAAGAACCAAATCTAAGCTATAATGACTAAAACTATGACAAAATATATACTAGGGGCAGCAGTGGCTCAGGGGTAGAGTGACCGGATGGGAGCCACAAGGTTGCCAGTTCGAACCCTGTGGGCTCCCCCAGAGTTAGTGTCAAAGTGTTAAACGTTGTTGAGCAAGACTCTGAACCCCTAATTGCTCCTGATGTGCTGGTTGGTGCCTTGCATGGTTTCCGCCGGCACCCCAGAGCTCCTATTTTGAAGGTATCCCGGCACCGATTGTGTTAATAATAGAGACGATACACCATAAATAAATACTGAAACCAGATATAATCATTAGGGAAGGTGTATGCATGTACTATGTGTACTATATGTGAACTCTTCATTTCCATTTTCCAGCCATTCAGTTGCAAAAAAACCCACAGGTTGAGAACCCCTGGGTTAGGGGTGTACAGTACCTTCAGCTGGGGGTAGATGGTTCGGATCATGTGGATGTTCAGAGCGTTCAGGGCTCGGGGTCGGTTCAGCGTGATCACTCCTGCACAGCCCACCCTCTGTAGCAGCACCTCTGGGCCCGCCTGGCTGGACATCTGAACGCACGCACATACGCACACGCGCACAGTGACACACACACATATGCACACGCACAGTGACACACGCGCCGCACGCATGCATGCACAGCGAGACACAAACACACATACGCACACGCGCACAGTGACACACACACACACACACACACACACACACACACACACACACACACACACACACACACACACACACACACACACACACACACACACACACACACACACACACACACACACACACACACACACACACACAATATTATAGGTGCAGTAGAGTTAGTGTTACATTTACAAAATCAGGGCATGTGTTTCCATGGTTCAACAGTTACTCAGTACTCTATCTCAGGGGTTCTCAACGTTTTTGGCCGGGGACCCCCGGAAATGCTTTGGCAATGTCTCGGGACCCCCGCCCCGCCCCCTCCAATATAAATTGACTGCTACAATAACCTGGGGCGGCTGTGGCTCAGGAGGTAGAGCAGGTCGTCCAATGATCCATGGGTCAGCGGTTGGTACCTTGCATGGCTTCCGCCGCCATCGGTGTATGAATGTGTGTGTGAATGGGTGAATGTAATGCACAATCTATGTAAAGCGCCTTGGATAAAGGCGCTATATAAATGCACCATTTACCTTAATAACAGAGACAATACACCATAAATAAATACTGAAACCAGATATAATCATCAGGGAAGGTGTATGCATGTACTATGTGTACTATGTGTACTATGTATATGTAAACTCTTCATTTCCATTTTCCAGCCAGTTTTAAAAAAATGAAATATTCTTTTTTAATTTTGGGGACCCCCCAAAATAATTTGGCGACCCACGGGTTGAGAACCCCTGCTCTATCTATGGGCATAAGTAGCAGCGTCTCCGCGATGCCAATTATAGCAGAGACACTACAATACTTTGCCAGCCATTTGCCCCCTTTTTGGGCATCCCGAGTTGTTGGAACCCTCTAACAACCAGTCTGTGGGTATAATGTCCTAGTTGTTGGAACCCTCTATCAACCAGTCTGTGGTATAATGTCTAGTTGTTGAAACCCTCTAACAACCAGTCTGTGGGTATAATGTCCTAGTTGTTGGAACCCTGGTTTGCCCTATAAGCTGCCGAATATAAAAACAAATAGTCTGAACCTATTAGCCCAGCTCTGAGATGGTATTTAGAAGTGGTTGGTATTTAATGACATTGGTCATAAAGGCTTCCTCTAGGCTATAGGGTCAAAGCTATCTCTGCTATCTCTAATACAGACACTTCTCTGGACTCTTAATCAACCACATCAATTAAGAGTGAGTTATTAGCTGTCAACGATGTAAAGATGTCTCGCACGCACGCACGCACGCACGCACGCACGCACGCACGCACGCAACGCACGCACGCACGCAACGCACGCACGCACGCAACGCACGCACGCACGCACGCACGCAACGCACGCACACACACACACAGAGTGAAAGAATGAAAGATGTACAGTCTACTGGAATAGACAAGAAGAAGTGAAAGATAAGAGTTAACTGTACCATGTGTCCCTGAATTCTTCTCAGTCTGCAGATGGAGCCCAGTCTGATCAATGGAAAACACATTCATGTCAATGATGTGAATGGGATGAAATAATACCGCTTCAAATACCTGGTCAGTTCATTAATCGTTTGTTTTCACTCACACATAATAATAATAATAATAATAATAATAATAATAATAATAATAATAATAATAATAATAATAGAAGAACAACAAAGAAAAATATGCAGTGAGGGTGAAAGGACAACTTTAGTTTTTTTCAACCAAGGTTCAGGTTTTAGGTTGCTATTAGAGAAAGTAAAAGATGAGTAAATAAGAATAAATCGCTATAAAATGTGGTTAAAAAATACACATTTAGCCCCTTGCTCGAATGCCCCCGCCTCCCTGTCAAAAACAGCTAAAATCCCTAAAACGAAAGAAAGCAACAAATGAAAAGAAATTAACACTCATCTTTTAATTTCTCTAACAACAACCTAAAACATGAACCTTGGTTGAAAAAAACTAAAGTTGTCCTTTAAGTAAGGTGACAGGTGAGGGAGAACGCCTAATTAACATTACATCAATTGTTCATCATTCGACAACAACAGGGACCATTAGACTTTACATTGTGACCGTGATGAATTAGAAAACAATACAATAGACGAGATATCAGGTGTCATGTAATAATAATAATAGCACAATAGTAGTAGACTGCAGATTAAAACTAGAACTGCACTCTGTCGAGTGCCTACTTGCGCGTTGCACACAAGTAGGCCCAGTGCGCAAGCAGAGCGCGCAGGTACTGTCGACCGCTACGAACTTTCAAATCTCAGCCTCTCTGTGAAACATTGAAATTAAATACTAAAGTCGGGTTATAACTGGCTGTCAATGGTGACGTAATTGCGATATGTTACAATATTGGTTGGGTAACAGGTAACGTATGTAATGTATGTATGTATACGTAATTACGTATGTAAGTTGTACGTTGAAAGTACTATACTGTAGTCGGCTGGCATTGTTATGTGCGTATGCTTGGAGGTACTGATGTTGATGGTGACGTAATTGTCTCCACCAGGCCGAAGGCATGGGGAGAGAGTATGTTTTGCACTCCGTCCGTGTGTGTGTTTGTGTGTCCGTCCTTCCGTCCGTCCGTTACCAGCTAATCTCCGGCACCGTTAACCCGGTCGATGCCAAACTTTGCACACACACTCCCTGGATGCCAACGATGAACCTCTGCCCCACATTTTCCAGAACGGCCTGTTATAGCGCCACCATGAGGCAGCTTTTCAAATGTTTTACCTAAAACTGCACCGATCTGCGTGAAACGTTGCATGCACACTCCCTAGAGGCCAAGGACAAACCTTTGACCTGCATTTTCCACATCTGCCTTTTATAGCGCCACCAGGAGGCCGACTTTTGTAAAACACATTTTTTGATATTACTCCTCTAGATTCTGTCCAAAAATCGTTACACAGTATCTCTATGGTCATGTGCTCAAGTCGGATCTGTCCGATATTTCATATTCCATCCTAATTGGCTATAATTGGCTTTCACAGTTTGCAAGATTGCCCCGTTTTGAACAAAAGCCTCAAATCATGAACGCAGCATGCAATTTACGTGAAATCTTTCACACATTTTCTTACTCGGCTGAGGAATATATCCCACCCTTTTCACATTGACCTATTATAGCGCCACCAGGAGGCCACAACCTGACCTGGCTTGGTGGAGACCTGTGCCCCGAGGGGCACTTTTTCTAGTTAAGATATGTTTCAATGTCGGGTTATAACTGGCTGTCGATGGTGACGTAATTAGGATATGTTTCAGTGTCGGGTGAATTAAAGGTAATGTCTGTATGTATACATGTATGTGACCTGAAACCTATCTTTATTACGTCACCATCAAAAGCCAGTTATAACCCGGCATTGATACACATCTTAATTACGTCAATACTACCAAGCATACACGTGCATACGTCCCAGCACGACCACAATACTTGGTGCGGGGAGGCGGGGCGGCAAGGGCCCCCTTGAGGATTATGAAAACTATTCGTCCCTGCTTGCGCGCTCTGCTCGCTGCTACGGACTTTCAAATCTCAGCCCCTCTGTAAAACATTGGAATAGGGCTTGCAAACCTCGCACCTTTGGTATGCAAATTCGGGGGGTGCGCCATTTTGGCTGTGATGAGTCACTACTATACCTGGCCAACGGATAGGCATACAGTGGTGGAAAAAGTACTCAATTGTTTTACTTAAGTAAAAGTACCAATACTGCAATTTAGAACTACTCCGTTACAAGTAAAAGTATGGAATTGAAAATGTACTTGAGTAAAAGTACAAAAGTATCGGCATCAAAATGTACTTAAAGTACTACAAGTAAAAGTACTCATATTGCAGGGCCAGCAGACCACCATGGCCCATCACCATTACTTTTTTTAACCAATATTGATAACATCCTGCTTCTCAAGACCGATACCGATAACTGATAATACATTCAAATATAAAAAATGTATAAAGATATAGGCTATTTGTAAATGTATATTAATCTGTATAGTATTAGCACACTTGAAGGTAACAAATACTAGTAGTGGGAAAAGATGGATTTAACATAGCTTTGACTTAACCAAATACAGTATCATTATTCATTATCATGACTATTAAAACAAAACACAGAATAGTTCTGACTGAATGAACATATTTATTTTTTCAAGTCCTATGACACTGGTTTCCCCACAAGCAGGACTAAAAACCTAGTAGGCTACTCAAGTAGGCTTAATCAATCCCATTTTGTGTAAAAACCTCAATGAGAAGTGCCCTTCTCAGAAAGTCCCTAGTATTATTAGGGTAGGCTATAGGTACTATATTTGTATTGTCCATTTTATTTTCTTGACAAGTGACAAAGCACCCATAGGTTTTTAGTCCTGCTTGTGGGGAAACCAGTGTCATAGGACTTGAAAAAATAAATATGTTCATTCAGTCAGAACTATTCTGGGGTTTGTTTTAATAGTCATGATAATGAATAATGATACTGTATTTGGTTAAGTCAAAGCTATGTTATATCCATCTTTGCCCACTACTAGTATTTGTTACCTTCAGGTTAATACTACACAGATTAATATACATTTACAAATAGCCTATATCTTTATAATTTTTTATATATATTTGAATGTATTATCAGTTATCGGTATTGGTCTTGAGAAGCAGGATGTTATCAATATTGGTTAAAAAAAGTAATGGTGATGGGCCATGGTGGTCTGCTGGCCCTGCAATATGAGTACTTTTACTTTAAGTACATTTTGATGCAGATACTTTTGTACTTTTACTCGAGTACATTTTCAATTCCATACTTTTACTTGTAACGGAGTAGTTCTAAATTGCAGTATTGGTAATTTTACTTAAGTAAAACAATTGAGTACTTTTTCCACCACTGTATGCCTATCCGTTGGCCAGGTATAGTAGTGACTCATCACAGCCAAAATGGCGCACCCCCCGAATTTGCATACCAAAGGTGCGAGGTTTGCAAGCCCTATTAAATACTAAAGTCGGGTTATAACTGGCTGTCAATGGTGACGTAATTACGATATGTTTCAACGTATGTATGTATACATGTATGTAAATTGTAAGTACTATACTGTGGTCGGCAGTCTTTTTTATGTGCGTATGCTCGGAGGTATATATACTGGTGTTGATGGTGACGTTTAAGATTATGTAACAATGCCGGGTTATAACTGGCTTTTGATGGTGACGTAATAAAGATAGGTTTCAGATTACATACAGACATTACCTTCAATTCGCCCGACACTGAAACATATCATAATTACGTCACCATCAACATCAGTATATATACCTCCGGGCATACACGTGCATTCGTACAAGCACGACCACAATACATGCACGCTCTGCTTGCGCAAGTAATGACTTTCCTTTATAGAAGGGGTTCCCAAACCTTTTCATGTCAAGGACCCCCAAATTGATACTCATTAGCCTGCGGACCCCCACCATAAGAGAATGGCATTTCCCCCATTGTATATTGTAAAATCAAAGTTAATTTAACTCTGAGTGTACAAATGGAACCAAATGGACCCGTTGTACACTCTCTGAGTTACAGACCCATAAGGGTCCATTTGGTTCCTAATTATCAATTAGCTGGGGACCCCCTGGAACTCCCTCAAGGACCCCTAGGGATCCCCGGACCCCACTTTGGGAACCACTGCTTTATAATAGCAAGTGATTCCCACTACAGTGGCCTATACAGCCCTGACACATCGTCACCCTGTTTTACGCACTCTCTCCATTTTAATATGTTATAAACGTCTACATAAACGTCCATATTTAAAATGTAAAGGTCTCACCTCAGAGCCACGGATGTTTCAATCCTCCTCGGGTGGGTAGCAGTACCCGTACCTTCACTATTATTACATAAAACGCATTTTGACCACATCGATGGCCATTTTATCAGGTTGTTCACCATTATGTTTTCAACGCGCCTCTATCGGTCGAGAGCTGTACTGCACTCGGATTGCATTATAACTAATGATAAAATGTCCACCGATGTGATTAAAATGCTTTTTATTAAACACTAGTGAAGATAGAGGTATTTCTACCCACCCGAGGAGGATTGTAAGACCCGTGGCTCTGAGGTGAGACCTTTATATTTGAAATATGGACGTTTAAAACGTCGTAAACGGAGATAAAAGTGCGTGAAACAGAGCTATATTATAGTTCCGCCATGACTGGCTACTTGCGAAGGACGAGCGCTTCTAAGCAGCGAGCGAGTGGTCTAATGATAGCAGATCTACAAGCTCACAACGCGGGGCAGGGGCGACGCGTTGTGAGCTTGTAGATCTGCTATCTTTAGACAGACACATATCGGGTCCTCCATACAGACCTGTGTGTGGAGTTGAACATGAAGGAGGCTGACATGATGTTTGTTGTTATTCTGTCTTCTTCAGATCACACTGTCTGACAGTATGACTTTACTTCCTGGGTAGTCGCCGCGACCTGTCCTGCGATTGGCTGTTAGTCAGTGACGTCGATCGGGGGGGGGGGGGGGGGGGGGGGGCGTATCGACACGTGTTTTTTCCCTTCCTTTCTTTTGCCTACATCGCCACCTGGTGGAGTAACTCGATTGATTGGCTGAAGATTGTGTTCACATTACAACAATAATTAATTATGTAGAATGGGTACATTTCCGACGAAATGAGGCCAATATAGAAACTAAGAGGATAAAGCCAGACTCGTTTACATCGAGGGTTGTCCATTTTCAATTCATCAGAATATTAATTGATTGATTGAAATATGTATTAATGCAGTTTGCAGAATTACAGTACATGATTCAGATGTGGGAGAAGCTGGATGGCAGACGGCTGTGGAACTTGAAGGACAACGGCCTATGAGAAACATGCTTATGAGAAACAACAAAAATAAAAAACTTTGGCGAAAACAGAAGCCAACACGAGGAAAAAGGAAACCCAAAATGTCTGCTAATTCACAACAACAACAACAACAACAACAACAACAACAACAACAACAACAACAAGTCGGTTCACGGGAAGTTGTTGTAGTTTGAACTCATAGGCCTACTATAGGCTACTAAATTGTTTATAGGGTCAATATAAGTAAAATGATATATGCCAAAAGCATATTAGTGGTTGTCCCCCTCACTGGGGGAAATTCCGGCAGGAAAAACGGGCAAGGAGCAGGCTGTGAGTTAATTTGATCAGTAGCCTAGTAAAAGTATTGGAAATTGGAAATACACACGTAAAGTAAGAAAAAAAATAGCCTACCTTAAAACTGTACTAAAGTACAGTGTGTACTTAGTGTAGCCTACTTATACTTAATGTGCTTAGTTACTTTACACCAGTGGCCTCACCTCAGTTATAGCTATAGTGTAAAGTGGTGATATTTCTTTGGTTTAGACACAGGCCAGGTCATGTCTCTGAAGGCTTAAAGGGATATTTCACTTTCAAAAAGATGATTGGGTCAATGTATCGTCTACTCAGGCTTTTGTGAACCCACCCCAGAAAGTTGCTCGATTCAGTACATTTACTAGATCTTGATATTCATTTTAACTGCCCCGCCCCCTTTCTACTGATGGATATATTATAGACAGTTGACACACAGACTGTGCATAGGACACAGAACTTTAAGTTGAGACATGCAATACTGTGGTAACACAGAGTAAACGGCTTAGAGTTATTTACAATCAGTCCGTAAAAACAAAGCCTTCTGTTGAATGCGGCTAAAACACCCCAGGGGGGGTCGGGGGTGCTGTCCCTGGCCTAATCTTAAGGACAGTGCCTATCTCCAACGGCTATACAACAGCTGTGGGGGTGTGTGTGTGTGTGCAGGGAGCTTCCTGCTCCCTGCTCTTCCAACTGATATGATTCTACTGTGTATGTGTGCTTAAATCATTTAGACTGGTTAACAATATAGTTTGAACTATTTCATTACATGTGTTCGGCATGCTTCATATATAGTATAGATATTGAATTAGTCCTATTTGGTATAAAACATATAGTTCGTTACATGAGCTACATGTCATGTCCCTCCTACTCCAACCGGAAAGTCCTGTGAGAGTAAACATTTGATTGGCTCCCATAGGAGCGGAGGTAGTTTGTTGTGTCCAGGGAGGCGGGATCTGGGAAGTTAGTAAATACTGCAGATGCTGTGAAACTTAGAGAGTCCACACGGATTAGCTATGATGTGACTACTGTCCACGGGGCATTCTGCCCGTGGTGCCTTGTAACTGAGTTATTCTGTTCAATAAACCTGATCAGAATATGACGACAACCTGCTTGACTCCTTTCTTCCACTCGACGGCCATCACTGCTAAAGACACATTTTGGGTAACATGGTGCATAAATATACATCACTACAAACCCATTGTAGCTTCAAACTCCATTTTAACCTATAGCTAGATTCATAAAAACACCAGTCCTTGGTTCCAGTGACTCATGTTGTCCTCCTAATAGGCCTACATAACTCTTTTGCCCAAACAATTGTTATTAAGATCACTATAAAATAAAAATAAAAAATAAAAAATCACACTTGTGTGAAGAGAGGGGCTCCTGGTAATGTTTGTTTAAAGTGCTTCAAACTAATAAAAGTCCATAGACTTGGCTGTGTGTGTGCGCACGGGGCATTGCTGCTCAGCTACTACCCTATTAAAATAAAACTTGCCCTTCCCACCGAGAGAGAGAGAGGGAGAGGGAATGGGAAGTCCAAAGGACCATATGATATTCATCAGGTTGTAACCAGACTGACACAGACACAGTTGTGACGTACTGTATGTGGATTGATTGAATGACAGACGTGTTCATCTGTCAAGATTAAACCCAGCAACTGTAAGTTTAATTCACCATTTATTTTATCATTTTATTCTCAGTGGTGTTGTTACACTACAGGCTGTCAGATGAGGAGTTGTGATTTGTGCTATTTGTTTACTATCATCAACATGTTCTTTGTAAAAAACTGGTTCCAGGTGTACACTCTAAGAGTTAAGCCAATACTTTTATACTTTTACTCAAGTAAATGTTGAATAATGGAAATTTACTTCAACAGAGTATTTCTACACTGTGATATTGATAATTACTGAAGTAAAACATTCTTCACCACTGCTTTATGTCTGTGTACAAGTTGGTGAAACGTTCAGTTTGATTATTGAGTGCTGTGTTTGTACAGTAAATGTCGTGCTCTCAGTCCGATAAGAATACGTCTAATAAGGAAGTTCAAAGTTCAGAGTCAATATAACATCATTACTGTAGGCTAGTTACTGTACATAAAGATGAGCTCAAATACTTAATTATACTTGCATAGAACGGGACAATTATTTTTGATGAATCAGAATAAAGAGCTAAATCACCATCATTCACACACATTCATACACCTTTACATAGATGTGTGTGTGCACTGCACATTCATCCACACACACACACACACACACACACACACACACACACACACACACACACACAATCATACGACGATGGCGGAGGAAACCATGCAAGGCACCAACCTGCACATCGGGAGCAATTAGGGGTTCGGGAGGCATACTTAGTTTAGCCCACAGGGATCGAACCGGGAACCTCAGGGTTCACATCCGGCTGTTCTACCGGCCACTCTACCGCTGAGCCACTGCTGCCCAGGTGCTGGACAACAATGCAAAGAACAATGACAAGTTAAAATATCCACACTAAAATTAAAAATTAAAAAATTATATCTATTCTGTAATGCTAATTAGAAAGGACTGTAAATATATATATACCTTCAATAACCCAGCAGGGAGACCAAATACCGTGCTGTATTTACCTTACAAATGAGTGGATAGTATTCAATTGTTCCAATATGGATCCGAACTGAACCTGAACTCCCCTTCACAGTATGTCCCAGGCATTAATACTGTAGATCACGTCAGTTGTTGATAAACATTCATTGGCTGAATAGATAGTTCATTTCCGCAATATCCCACGGTGGTGCTGGTTGTCGAGCACTCATTGGACCAGCACATGGATGATGAGACTGCAGGTATCGTGACATCTTCCTTGGTTCCGTCATTGAGGGTCATAGACCGGGAAAGCACAGAGGCTGGCGTTGCTATGGCAACCTGAAGATAACATTCTTTCCCTGCTAGCTGTAAACTTTCGACAGAGAGAAATACTCCTATCTACTTTCTCACTATGCACCAAGGTCAAATACATGTCTCAAATCAAAATAGGCCTCTCAGTATGCGAGTTAACTTGACTGGGGAAAGTCTAATAGAGACAGTAAATCTGAACTTGGCGTCAGGAAACCCATAATATAAGTATGATAAAATAATATAAAGGATAATATAGGGCTGAGATGATTAGGCACGTGGATGGTGACATGACATAAATAGGATAAAGAGAACAACCCGGAGTAAACAGGCAGTAGGCTAAGAGTAAAATTATGATAAAAGGGCAAGATGACAAAATATGACCTATATGGAACACGGTCTGGGCCCAAAGTTCTATATGTGTTGACCAACAGAATATGATGGAGTGGCCAACTTGACATGACGTGTAAACAACATGTCAAAATGTATCTAACAGTAGCTCTATAACAAATAACAATGACAAGTTAAAGTATCCACACTCTGGATTGTAGCTCTATAACAAATAACAATGACAAGTTAAAATAGCCACACTCTGGATTATAGCTCTATAACAAATTAATTCACAAGGCAACGTTTCCAGTGTTTAGGTCTTCATCAGACATCATTTGTGGAACTGAAGACTATAAATACATTAGGATGTTTTTTCTTTTAGCTTGTCTGGAGAGAAGAGAAGCAGAGAGACTTGTTCAGCTCCAGCTGCAATGAAACTATGCTCACATCTGCATGGTGTCACGTGTCAGGGCACATGACAGCCTCTGATTGGCCGCTTTCAACCCACACGTGCGCGCGCGCACACACGCACAGTAAAGTAATTTTCAGACTTTCTTTTTCGTGGGAATTCAAGCAGCTTACTCGATAGTGAAAGTTAGAAGAACTTAGAAGCCTAGAGAGAGAGAGAAAATCGGAAGTCCCAAGTAAGATTGTTTTCATGGTTTTCAGGTTGTAACCAGATTGAGGTGTTATGGATTTGAAAGACAGACGTGTTTAACTGTGTTGTCAAGATTACTGTAAGTTTGATTTACCACCTTATTCTTAAAGTTGTTGTGACTTGTAGTATGTGTTTATTATTATTATGACCAACGACAAAAATCCCATAACTAGGCCTATTGTGAGAAATACAGCAATGTGCAAACACAGCAGCAAGATTTGTGAACTGTTGCGACAAAAGGTGGTTAGCTAATGGAATACAACCACCCTAAGGACTACCATGTAAACAGAGCTGCTACCTTTTTTATAGTTATTTAAATAACTTTAGAGTCCTAAAGTGCTGCTACTTCTTTCAAAAAAGCTTTATAACCTGTATAGCATGTAAGTATCGATGCAATGTGATACTGTTTACAGAATGCTGTACCTCTTCCAACTGTACAGTATATGCTTTCCCAATTTTCAACTTTTTGTGTAAATGTGGCAATGTTAAAAAGTACAACATTAATAATAATTTAAAGTAGCCAACTACGGTGGAGACCAGGACACTTAAAATCACTTAATAAATTACATAAAAATGCACAGGTTATTTTACCAGGGCTGAGCAGAGTGAAACAAGAGAGCATGAAGGGTGCAATAAAACAGATTTATTGCCAAACACAAACATGATGAAAACATAATGATCTTGTAGCCCATCTGTCCCAGAGGCAATGTCCATGTGTAACAGTGTTATATAATTACACAAAATATGATACAAATAAGTGCTTCTATCTGACTCAATTCTCCATGGTTCATGTGTATAGGAATACATATGGCCCTCATTTATCAACCGTGCGTACACCAAAATATGGGTGCACGCCGAAATAACCGCAATTTCCGGCATTTACCATTTCCGCAAAACCTTGAACTTGACCGTGCGCCAGGACAAAAATCACGTCTGGTCGGGAGCTGTCGTACGCTTTGTCCTCACCTGTTTTTCTGTCGTAGAACAGCGGAGCAGCATTGTTTGACCAGCTGAGAGGCTGTCACAGGCATCTAAACATATGTATTCACTCCTAAAATGTTAATATAAAACTGTATGTAGGCCTATATGGGCTACATGTAAAAAAAGCAATAGGCCTACATCAACGATGTGTCTGTGTTATATGAAATTGGTAGGAGATAATTACCAACTTTACAAGCAGTTAAAATCGCGCAATTAAAACAATGTTGCAAGTTTAGATGCTCAGGCTTGCATGCTGTGGTTTACTAACCAGAAAGGCAAGCGAGGCGACAGGAGAACAGACAGGGTAGGCATACAGCTTTATTTAATTCATGCAGGCGTTCGTTCTTTATATATTTAAGATACAACACACTGCAGTTGCCGTTGGGCTTGCAAGTTGCGTGTGCGTGCGTCTGTGTTTGTATGAGAGGCGGGGGGGTGAGGCGGGCAGCAACTGCAAGGCAACTTTTTATTTACTTTTTTCGTCATTTAACTATGGTTTCCAAGGTCGTACTGCAGTTGTTCATGTCGCAAAAACGAGGGCGAGGCTTGATTTCATCGGGCGTGCCAGATAGATTTCAGCCGTCACATTTATTAACGTCGGAACGAAATTATGGAAGGATCAGCTGTTTGCGATCACTTTATAAATGCCGTGGCGACGTGGGTGTACTACGAAACCTACACTCGAATTTGGGGCAAATTTTACACTCAATTGATAAATGAGGGCCTAGTCCTAGTGCATTAGATGTCACAGCTCCTTTAAGTCTCCTCCTTTTGCCCCTGTATAAATGTCCTGCCACACCTCCACCTCTTCCTTCTGTACTTCCGTCTTGGAACGAGGTGGGTGTCTTTGTTGACTTCTCTGTATAACATAATAAGAATTGTACTTGCAAATTGATTTATACATTGTTTGTTTAACTCTGTTTAGAGAGGAGTCCTTGCACTACTAAGAACTAACGTGGAGACGTGTCTGTTGTTATTCTTTGTCAGGTATGTTACGTTTTATTATTTGTTGTGTTACTGTTGCTCTTGCTTCTGTACTTCCGTCTTGGAACGAGAGAGGAGTCCTTGCACTACTAAGAACTAACATGGAGACGTTATTCTTTGTCAGAATAAACGGAGGTTGTCTCTAGAGTTCTGGGTCCGTCTAGTTCCTTCAACACAACGCAGAAAGAGACAGACTACACCAGTTACACATGCAGTTATTTTGTCCATGGGTAGAGCACAGTCCATATAGCATCCTTCTGTCCTCTCTCTCCCATTCCCAGGGGAAACCTTAAGAGTCAAGCAATAATTCAAATGAGTTTGTGCTCTATAATGGCCTACCTCTCGCAATCACTGCACAAAGAGAAAATAACATAAAAGTTACATTAAATATCATCTTAAAAAGTGAATTGTTCCAAACAGTGAATTAATTGTCCCAAAAGGTGGTGGCTGACAACAATACGATGACAAAAACTATCATTAAAATCGTGGGCTAAACAATGATCCTTCTGCACAGTGCACACGCTGTCAACATCAACTTCAAGGTCACAGAGGGGGTTCTTATCTTGAAGCGGGGCAAGTCGCAACTTTTCCCCTCTGCTGAGTTAGTTTGGCCTCCCCTCCCTCCCTCTTTCACCATCTGCCGCCTCGGAACTTCCCTCCTCTGGCATCGTCTCTCAGCACCTCCATAGACGGGTCCTGCCACGGGCGGACATGGCATGTACACCCCGCCACCTGGTGCCAAGCAACCATTTCTCTGGCTGGGGTGTCCCTGTCCTCAGTGCCTAGACTACGGCCCCCCTCCATGGCCCACCCTCCTTCCCTCCAGCCAGCTCCATCTTCTGCTCTCTGTTCCTCTCCACAGCTCCGTTCTCTCTGTGCACTGCTCTCTGTCTCTTAAAATCACTT
This sequence comes from Electrona antarctica, assembly GCF_951216825.1. Taxonomy (NCBI): domain Eukaryota; kingdom Metazoa; phylum Chordata; class Actinopteri; order Myctophiformes; family Myctophidae; genus Electrona; species Electrona antarctica. The sequence continues at coordinate 1,421,473 of NC_136794.1, forward strand.
AATAAATTACATCAAAATGCACAGGTTCTTTTCCCAGGGCTGAGCAGAGTGAAACAAGAGAATGAAGGGTATAAAACAGATTTATTGCCAAACACAAACATGATGAAAACATAATGCTTTTGTAGCCCATCTGTCCTAGATGTCCATGCAGTTATTTTGTCCATGGGTAGAGCACAGTCCATATAGCAGCCTTCTGTTCTCTCTCTCCCATTCCCAGGGGAAACCTTAAGAGGCAAGCAATAATTCAAATGAGTTTGTGCTCTATAATGGCCTACTTCTCGCAATCACTGCACAAAGAGAAAATAACATAAAAGTTACATTAAAATATAATCTTAAAAAGCCAGGCCAGTGAATTGTTCCAAACAGTGAATTAATTGTGGCTGACAACAATAAGATGACAAAAACTGTCATTAAAATCGTGGGGTAAACAATGATCCTTCTGCACGGTGCACACGCTGTCAACATAAACTTCAAGGTCACAGAGGGGGTTCTTATCTTGAAGAGGGGCAAGTCGCAACATTTCCCCTCTGCTGAGTTAAGGTGGCCTTACACTAGCCGATAATCGGGCATTTTTGACGCTCGGGGGGTGCCGACCACTCAAAGCGCGATCGGGATCGGCCCGATCAACATCAAGAATGTTTGATATTTGCTCTGCCCCACTCCGTTTAACCTGTAGTGTGTGATGCTATCAGATTTCAGATTGAAAAAAATCGTCTCCCTCCCTCTTTCACCATCTGCCGCCTCGGGACTTCCCTCCCCTGGCATCGTCTCTCAGCACCGCCATAGACGGGTCCTGCCACGGGCGGACAGGGCATGTACTGCTCTCTGTCTCTGTACTGCATGCAGTCTGCATTTTAATAGAATGTGAGAAAAAATATAACAAAAATAAAAGCCTGGGTAGCATTTTAAGGCTCCACCCAATTAAGCAGGTGCAGGTGATTTCCTAAGCTTCTCAGGCCCAATCCCAATTGCCTCCCTCAAGCTCTGAGCCCTGAACCCTCATTGACTTTAGTGACGTCAGCTGTAAGTGCTTGAGGGTGAGAGGCTGCAAGGGCTCCAAATTGTTGTGATAGGAATGGGACAGCACTTTCATGACACTTCACTTTATAAAAACGGTCCTTATTCACAGCCAGTGCCTACTATGCTTGGCCTATTTTAGTATTTAAGCTGATCGTTTTATTATTAGATTCATAAATACACTTTCCTATGTGTGATAGGGGTTGTAATATTCATATATAATAATATTCATTATAAATTGCATTTCCATATTCTTTTACATTGCTCATTAGTCATTTCTCATCATGTTTCCCTTATTATTATTAAATTGTTATTAAATATATAGCCTATCCTTCCTATAAAATAGCTCAAGGCTCTATTGCTGATTACTTAGGTTAGGACCCCCGCAGTGGTGTCCGGTTAGAACTTAAACCAGGATGCTTGGACTTCTGCCTTCTCCCTGAAGCCGACCCTCTATATATTCTCCGACCAGGCTTGTCACGATGACTAAGCCAGTTAGATCTATCCATATATGGTTCTATCCATATATGGTTCTACCATATCTATCGATATCAGCACTAGGTCGGCTCAGGCCCAAATATAGGGATTGTCATACTAAACATGTCATATATCATATAGCCCAACGTCCTAGTCAGAGTCTTCGTTACACTTCCATTCCGTCTCCCTTTGAGAACAGTGAGAAAGCACATTCTAACCGTACATAACTAATTTGCATACTTAAATGATTGACGTTCGGAGGATCCCCCCTTAGAGTATATATGAATAGAGACGGCACCGGATATCTCCTCCCATCCACTTGCATTAAGTTGCTCAAAAGCGCATGAGGCGATTTCACTAAGGAACAGAGTGCATTCTGGGATGGATTTGCCCCAAACTCATGAACGCGCTGGCCGTTGACTATCATTGCACGCGTTCACGTATGAAACAGCAGCGTTCACGTATGAAACTGCGTTCACGTGTCATCGTGAACGTGCACAATGATAGTCAACGGACCAGCGCGTTCATGAGCTTGGCCCAGCAATACCAAATTTGGCCACTATGTCCATTTCTCCTCAGGGTTTCCTCCGGGTGCCGTCTCTATTCATATATACTCTAAGGATCCCCCTCATTCCCCTGTTAATGCTATGAACTGTGGGTAATTTCTTTGCCAAAGTCAGCCAATGTCAGTATCAATGCTGACTTTGGCAAAGGGGCGGGCTGAGCCCTCACTGACTTACCGATTTCAAATGGGACATCCCTCAAGCCCTCGCAGACTTCACATGAACGCGCAGCTAAGTCAGTGAGGGCTCATTGAGTCAGCAAGGGAGTGGATTGGGATTGGGCCTCAGAAACCATTCAGGCACTAGCCTATCAAAACCGACCCTGTCACATAAACATATCATATTTTTGTTTACAAAAAGAAAGAAAGAAAGAAAGAAGTATGTAAATATATAACTGTAATATAACTGTTTTGGCAATTGTAATAAGTTACAGTTGGGGGTAGGCAACCTTAGGCACGGGTGCCACATTGGCACAGGGGAGGGTGATAACTGGCACACTGGTATACATGTCACATGTGTGAGAGTTTGTCTTCTTTACAAATTAAATATAAATATAAATTAAGTCCCCTCACATCTGTATCTATGCAAATTACACGCTGCACATAATACATTCATTCAAACTATTATTAATATTTAATTTGGATATGGTGTCATAATAAAACTTGGCACTTAATGTCAAAAAGGTTGCCGACACCTGAGTTACACTACTAGTTACTAGAGAAAGTAATTATATTGAAGTTCAGAAACCTGTCTACTCAATCTATATCTCAGAGGAGGGCTGTGGACAGTTCAGAAACATGACATCATTGATGGGGAATCCAAGCTAATAATAATAAACTGTGGGCTTTCTATTCCTGGAAGAATTGCTAAAATAGAGGCCATTGTTCAAATGTATTAAACACAAAACCTTTGTCACCCTGCAGTTACTCTGAAGCAAAGAAATGGATCTGGTTGTGCAGTACATGATGCAAAGGGCTCCACCAGAGCCCATACCCTATGTCCAAACAACACATCCTATAATACAGTTCATTATTGATGACAAGCTAAAGAAGCTCAAGAAATCAATCAAAGGCAAAGACATCAATCGCTGTTACCCATGCATGGAGCTCAACGATCATATATGTGCTTTGACTGCTGCTGTGGCATTTCACAAGGAGGACATCTGTGTGTTTCTTCTGAGTATGGGTGCAAAACCAAATCGGTTATCCACAAATGACTTCACCCCTCTGCATTATGCTTCCTTTAAAGAAACGCCACTTTATTTTGTGCAGAGACTGATTGAAGCAGGAGCAAATCCAAATGGTCCCAACGATAGTCATAGTCGGCCACTTCACGCTGCTGTCTTCATGCAAAGGGATGATATTGTTGAAGTCCTAATCGAAGCCGGATGCATAATCTATCTACATGATGATTTAAATGAAAGAATATCTGAAACAATGCATAAGCTTGCATTGAGCGGTGGTGAGTTTTATTCTAAAATTAAACATTTTATAGATCTGGCCATTGCTGTACAACAGAAAACACCAAAGGAAGTGTTCAGCATGTTTGATCGTTACATGCTGGAGGAGAATCCTCAGACCCATCTGACCATGATTGACGTACTCTTTAATCTCCCAGAAGAAGACTGTTCTTCAGCTTCAGCAGAAGAATATCGTCAGGGAACTATTAAATGGTTGAAGGACAATGACAAAATGAACTGCTATGTTGAAAATGCAGCCAAGCGGCTCTCAAAAATACGCAGTAACACCCTGCAGACTTTAGTTTTGAATAGTCTACAAGCAATGTTCTGCACAATGAAAGAGATACCCAGTGAGGTATCACTGTCTATTATCCCCAAGCTGCTGAAACTCCTTTCCAGAAAGATCACAAGCACTCAACCGTTTCTTTCAAAGCATTACTTATTGATAACTCTATATGTGATTGCACAAAAAGCAAAACTCAAAGATGACTGGAATCGGAACCTCATGCATACATTATGCAAAACGATTGTTCCTTTTGTGAAGAAAGAGCACCCCCCTGAAGGGAGAATGTATACATATGGCATACTGGCAAACCTGCTTCCATGTGAACATGCTGCTGACATCTTTGCCTCAGTGGGAATAGATCATGTGCCTGAGGATATTATTGCATATGCAGAAATGAGGATGGATAATATCCTAAAAGAAGAGCTTAGAGAACTGGAAAAGTATGTAAACAAGCCAATCTCAGAGCGTGATGGTTCCACAACTGCCAACACAGAGCCATCAGGATCCAAAAAGAAGAGCAGGAGGAGAAAAAAGTCAGGAAAGCAAGAGGAGCTGAAAGATGAAGTTCATGTTGATGCAGATAAGCCAACAACTGTTCCTGTTGAAGAATCTGGTCCGACTGAATGTTCACATGTGCAACCTATCCACCCCGTAGCCAGTGTGTCACCAAAACCACAACCTATCCACCCCGTAGCCAGTGTGTCACCAAAGCCACGGAAATGGCTCCAAATCAGTCAAAGATGGAAGCAACAGTTAGAGAAGCTTGCAGACATAGATGAAAGTAAAGTGATCAAAGTTGGGAGTCTTGTGTTTGTGAAAGATAATGAATTCCGCATCGCAAAGGGAAGTGATGGAACCGTGGTCTTCTTGGGGTTAAGAGATGACGGCACTGAAGTTGCAGTTAAGAGAATTCCCAAATCCAACTACGATGTGCTGAAGAATGAGGAAGGCTTTTTACGTCTTCCTGAGCTTGATGATCCTTCGATTGTACGATATGTCGACTTTGCAGAGCATGAGGAGTGGGACTTTGGATACCTTGGTCTTCAGTTATGTGAATACACACTGGAAGAATACATCAATGAATCAATCAATAACTTTCCTGAAGAGATCCTTAGTGAAATGAGGAGGGATCTTGCAAAGCAGGTTCTCAATAGCTTAAGTGTTCTTCATTGTCAGAATCCTCATATTCTCCACCGAGATATCAAGCCCCAGAATGTCTTGATTGGTAAGATACAGACGGAATTAAGACATACAATACATGTAATTTAATTCCCATCTATAATAAACACTGTTTATTATATTGATCTACCCAATTTGCTCTGCAGATGTTAAAAAAAGGGCAAGATTAGCAGATTTTGGAATAAGCCGCCGGTTACCCAAAGGACAAACAACCCTACGAACAAGCAGTGCAGGAACGAAATGCTGGAAGGCAAAAGAGACCTTGAATGAAGACAGTGATATTGCATATAAAAGAAGCACTGATATCCAGGTATTTTTTTTGTGAGCGGGTGTGAGAAAAAAGTGTAATAAATAAAACGGAAACCATGATAATCTTACTCATTGTCATGCTCCTTTTTAGGTGGCTGGGATGTTGACGTATTACATCCTTTCTGGAGGTCACCATCCATTTGGCACCAGCGTTGAATGTGAATATAACATCTACAAAGGATTCTACAACCTGGATCACGTTCAGGATGTGGTTGCCAAGGATCTCATCGAGAGGATGATCCATGAAGACCCAAAGGAAAGACCTAAAGTAGAGGAATGCTTGGCTCATCCCTACTTCTGGACAAACAAAACGTACAAGAAATAAGTAAATGTTTTCCATTACACATACAATAGTAGTAGTAGTAGTAGTAGTAGTAGTGTGTTATCTGTAGTTAATATCATAGCTTATAGTCACAACGACTCCACAGCTCATTTTAACATCTTAAGCTCTATAGTTTCAACAGTGCAAATAGCCGATCTACAAGCTCACAACGTGTCACATTATGACATGTTGGGAGCTTGTAGATCAGTTAATTTGTTTATTTATTTATTTGTTCTGCCAGTAACTTATATCATGCCCAAAACATGGATGCCATTTTTAAAGTAAACCATTTGATCCAACAGTAAGTGTTCTACCAACATGATGTTTTCTTTTTTGCACAATATGTCTTTGTTTTGTGAATTCTTAGGAGAATTGATTTCCTGCAAAAGGTTGCGAATGAGAAGGAAATCGACAAGCACTATGAAAACCCTGGGCGCCACAACGTCATGGCTGTGTGGAACCAGTGTGCTGAGGAGGGACTGTTCAGCACATGGAAACACACCATGAAACACAAGGTGACTAAATCATGTTTATAATATACACATATGTCCAGTAGACGAAATCATGTTTATAATATACACATATATGTCCAGTTGACTAAATCATCTATATAATATACATATATATGTCCTTCACACTTCAGGCATTTATCAGGCGCTCTTAATCCAGAGCGACATACATTAAGCAAGAACAACACATGGTAATGCATCCTATATAAAAATAGTCATCAAGAATCATATGTAAGCTAATATCTATCTAATTAAACAATATGCATACATAAAATGCTATCTAAGTTACATAAGTTTAGCCTTTGCGTATACGCCTGTAAGGTCATCGGGGCTAGTGCAAGTGCTACGGCAAGTGTCACGGGCTAAAATGGAGTCTGAAGAGGAGTGTTTTCAGATTAAATCATATGTATACTGTAGGCCATTAGACTAAATCATGTAGGGTTCAGGTGTGTCCATTAGAGTAAATAATGTAGGGTTCAGGTGTATATTAGACAACAGGTCCGTTTCATGTTGAAGTTGTGTGTTTTTCCAGTTGCAACAGGAGGTGTTTGAGGAGATGGACAACAGGAGGAAGAGGTTTCCCTACCATGATGATGTGTTTGGACTGCTGCGCTTCATACGCAATCTCCATCAGCACCAGTACGTTGAGTTTGATCACAACAAAACACAAAGTGGTGCAGCTAAAAATCATTCTCTTAACCCATTTAGACCTGAGGCCGATTCTAAAAACCTCTAAATCTTGACCTAAAGTTTAATGAAAACGTTCAAATGTTTATTAAAAAAATTACCATGAATGTATGTTGTTATATATACTGTACAAAGTGTACAGCAACAGAAACCCAAAAATGGGTTCCCGTCTTGAAAGGTATAGTTACAAAAAGTGGTTCTTTAAGTTTTTTGATTGATTGAATTAGACATAACTGTAAAAACAGCAACAGAGTTCAGTCAAACACTTATTCCAAAAGGGATTATTCGAAAAAAGTTATTGCGGTCTTGTTTCCATTTAGTCCCTATGCAATCACTTCATAGACATGACAACAATTAAATAACCAAACGAAAATCTATATCATTTCAGAAAAAACAAATCAATAAAGTATGTACAGAGTGGGGAAAAAGGAAGCGGTGGTGATCACCTCTTTAAAGGGGCACGATCAGTCAAATTCTATTTTCCATTTCTATTACCTACAGTGTGATCACTTCTCTGGGTGTGGATCCAGTCAGACAGATCTCATTTATAAAGCAGCAGTTACACTACAGTATAGACAGATGTCAGGGTGTTCATCATAACATGTAGTGTTCAGGGTGTCCATCATAACATGTAGTGTTCAGGGTGTCCATCATAACATGTAGTGTTCAGGGTGTCCATCATAACATGTAGTGTTCAGGGTGTCCATCATAACATGTAGTGTTCAGGGTGTCCATCATAACATGTAGTGTTCAGGGTGTCCATCATAACATGTAGTGCACTGTTCAGGGTGTCCATCATAACATGTAGTGTTCAGGGTGTCCATCATAACATGTAGTGTTCAGGGTGTCCATCATAACATGTAGTGTTCAGGGTGTCCATCATAACATGTAGTGTTCAGGGTGTTCATCATAACATGTAGTGCTCAGGGTGTCCATCATAACATGTAGTGTTCAGGGTGTTCATCATAACATGTAGTGTTCAGGGTGTCCATCATACCATGTAGTGTTCAGGGTGTCCATCATAACATGTAGTGTTCAGGGTGTCCATCATAACATGTAGTGTTCAGGGTGTTCATCATAACATGTAGTGGTCACTGCTGTGTGTGTTTACAGTGCTGAGGCTGCTGCTGACATTGACCTGATGGAGATGTTTCCTGCTCTCATCGTAAGTGTCTACAAGTTCACTCTGAACCAAGGCTGGAACACACGGATCACCCTGGAAGATTTCTATCCAGCAAAGTCAACAAATCACAGCTTGGACGACACCCTGGGCAAACTCTCCCTGTTGTAACTTAATGGGTTGCCCAAAAGGTAGATCGCGATCTACCAGTAGATCACAAAGGCTGTGCAGGTAGAACACTTGACATTCCCCGAAATATATAACAAAAATCACAAAACTCCTCATCCCACTAAACCAGAATCAGAATAGGGTGGACGTGGTGTGTGTTTGCTAGGATGGACCAGCACTCCACTTGCCTCCACACAGACTATTCATGTACTCTTCCTTGGGTCTATAGGCTCATTATCCAGCTCTCAATGTCTTCACATTATTGTACAGTTAATAAAATGCATTATTCAGTGTAACCCCAGCTCCGTCTTTCAGGTATATTTCCGTCAGTTATATATTTTTTTTTACATATTTTTAGCAATGGGATAGTACATTTTTGTTGGGTAGATCTTGAAGAGCTGGACTGGTCATTTTAAAAGTAGATCTCAAGTCAAAAAAGTGTGCAGGGCACCCCTGGAGATAATTATATGATTGATTGAAAGCTGCTAAATTCATATATGATTGTTTACAGATGAAGAGATTGATTTAATTTAATACAGTCTATTGATATTGATTTAATTTGTACAACGTAGATTGACATTGAATTGAGACTTTTATTTTTGTATTGCCCCCAACCAAAGGGTTATAACTCAAGAAACTGCATGTCCCACAATGCTTTGCGGCTAAAACCAGATGTTACTAAAAGAGCAGCATTCTATAGAGACACACAGGGACTACAAGTTTCACGCCCCCAAATGAGACAGCGTCCCCACTTCTGATCCGTTGGCACGGTGTACTGCAGGCCAGCCCATAGAAGTCCATTGAAATTCAACTGTAGTTAGCCTACTTTTAAAAGAATATGAAATTAACTGAAGACTATTGATTTGAATACAAATATGTTTCCAAATGTATGAAGTGTCTTTGTCAACATATATTGTTGTCTTCTCAATAGAGGATGTATTTCACATTTAATTTACCACTTGATTGAGTTACCCATAATGTTAACGGAGCAGAGGGGAGACGGCAGACAGAGAACCTGTCGCTTTTAAGGGACGTCACTGCCTTTACGAGGCTACGAGCGCCGACTTTGAAGAGTGGAATTCTCAATATACATCCCGATCCCGACTGACTTTGTTATTCATGTCTATATTTTGAACATGTCACGGGCTTACTATATATGTTCTACCTACCGCGGAGCTCCGACGGTGTGTTTTACCGCTGTCAACTTGTGTAATTAACTTTGCTGAATAGTTGCATTGGAAAATAACACAGCTAAATGGAGGAGTGACATCCTGACATTTTCAACTACCTAGTGAATTCTCCAGATGAGTATTAATAATAGTCTTGCAAGATGCTGTTTAGATCATTTTCAACAAATACAAGCATATAAAACAAAATACAACAAATATATCTGGGTATTGAAAACCTCAAGGGATGCAACGTGACATAATATGTCACGGTTGTAAATCTCAAAGTCAAAGTCGTTGCACGGTATATTATATTGACTTTGAGATTTACAATGCTAGCACTTTTTACAAACTGGTGGAGTATATTATAGTACATTGTAGGATGTATATTGAGATGGCAGGTATGTGACATTGAAAAGGACAAATCAAACATATGGGACACTTTATTAGAACAGAAAAAAATCGCTACAGCCTCAGTAATGAACCAGTGAAATTAGGGTATTTTATGATGCCTCTCATAGGGATTGCATTGGCAGCTGCAGTACACAGTTGAAACGGACCAGAAGTGGGGACTGAAATGTGTAGTCTCTGTGTGTCTCTATTGATGTTATTCAGAGATATTGACCAATAGCATACGAGAGAAAACGCATGGATGCCAAATGATGCCAAAACATCATTTCTGTACTATTTTGTGCCTTAATTCCTCGATTCCATTTGTTTTTGTTTTATAATGTATACAAGTAGCAAATTTACTGTATGTAACACTGAATTAAATAAAGAATGATATAAAATATAACTAACGCTGTGTACAGATATCTCTCTGTCATGCAGAGCAGAATGATATAAAATATAACTAACGTTGTGTACAGATATCTCTCAGTCATGCAGAGCAGAATGATATAAAATATAACTAACGTTGTGTACAGATATCTCTCAGAGGTTCACAAACTTTTCAGGTCGAGAGAAAGGAGAGATCAGATGTTTGTCCCGGGACCCCAACTAGTGAAAATAGCAGATCTACAAGCACGCAACACGTTGCTTTGCGCCGTGTTGCAAGCTTGTAGATCAGCTATTTTCACTAGTTCTTAGAATATTTTGTATGGCTTTTTTGCCTTTATTTGATAGGGTACAGTAACGTGACAGGAAAGGGGGAGAGAGATGAGGGGAGGACATGTGGCAAAGGCTGACGGGCTCGAACCCGTGACACGCCGTCAGGCTGGATTGCCGGACCGCCTGGACCGCTCAGGCCTTTTCACTAGTTCTTAATTATACATTATTGCTTGTTCTAAAATGTATATTTTATTACATTAAAAAATGTATTTTGTATTTGAATGTAGGAAAAGAAGATGGGATTTTTACTCAAGTCGTGGCCCATAGAAATGTGTCTCTGACCCACAAATGGGTCCCGACCCACTTTTTGGGAAACACTGTGTGTCATTATGTTCTACATTAAATATGAACGCTGTCTGTATGTCCAACACATTTACTCTAGTTAGAAACCTGCTATTTGGCGAAAAGGCCTTTCTGTGTGGAGTTTGCATGTTCTCCCCGTGTCCCCTAGGGTAGGTACCCTTACAAAAAAAAGGCAGTAATCCTGGTCTCTAAACTGCCTCCCCATGGCCAGCCGGGGCGCCTGATGGAGGGGAAAGGAACTGGTTGGAATAACGTGTTCCTTCCACACGCTACATCCAACCAGGGAAACTCCCCCCTGTCAGGTGCAAAGGAGCAACTTGGACACTCAGGCATGAAGGAAGCATGAGTTCAAGTCCGTTGCTCTCCCCATGTCCCCCATATATGGGGACTAGGTTGGTGGAGGGTGTGTAGAGCCCAGGATCACATTAGATAATTGACACAGGGGTGAAAAATGGGTTACAAAATCATGGGATAAAAAAATATATAAATAAAGAAACCTGCTATGTCCAACACATTTACTCTGGTAGAAACCTGCTACTGTATGTCCAACACATTTACTCTAGTTAGAAACCTGCTACTGTATGTCCAACACATTTACTCTGATAGAAACCTGCTACTGTATGTCCAACACATTTACTGGTAGAAACCTGCTACTGTATGTCCAACACATTTACTGATAGAAACCTGCTACTGTATGTCCAACACATTTAATGGTAGAAACCTGCTACTGTATGTCCAACACATTTACTGATAGAAACCTGCTACTGTATGTCCAACACATTTAATGGTAGAAACCTGCTACTGTATGTCCAACACATTTACTGATAGAAACCTGCTACTGTATGTCCAACACATTTACTCTGGTAGAAACCTGCTACTGTATGTCCAACACATTTACTGGTAGAAACCTGCTACTATGTCCAACACATTTACTCTGGTAGAAACCTGCTATGTCCAACACATTTACTGGTAGAAACCTGCTACTGTATGTCCAACACATTTACTGGTAGAAACCTCCTACTGTATGTCCAACACATTTACTGGTAGAAACCTGCTACTGTATGTCCAACACATTTACTGGTAGAAACCTGCTACTGTATGTCCAACACATTTACTGATAGAAACCTGCTACTGTATGTCCAACACATTTACTTTTTATCATTTAAAAACGAATAAAAATAAAATAGTGAACATAGCATACCTGTAAGCTACCAGTAAGACGCCTGAGGGCGAGAAGGGCGAGGTCGCGTGCACGCATCCGCCTTGTTGACGAGCGAGCGCTGGCGCTTTGGCATGGGCCCGGGGTCAGAACAACATGGAATGAATTCTGTACTGGCCATATAAGGAGCATATGAGTGTACACTATTTGATGAGGTCAGATCAACATAGAGAACAGGTCAGATCCATACAGTATATGGAGATCTAAGGGTGGTAGCGGGCACATTCTCTTGACTGTATAGGGTTTGATGAGGGCCAAGGTAAGGCCGGGCCTTAATTTCTCTGTTGAGAACTCTATTTTTTTCTATTTTAAGTCAATACAAGAACTGCTACAGTACGACTTGTGGGTCCTCCATTTTCAATTCATCAGAAAGATACTTAAATACAGTAGTTGAGTAACTGTACTTAGTTACCTTCCACCAGTGATTATGAATGTGTATAGAGTCATAATAAAACATTGCAGATTGTCAATTTCCTCAGTGTGGCCTGTATCGCCATCTGCTGGCTCACATGTCTACATGCTCAACATTATGTAGAAGGATTTGAACCCAGAAATGGAAAAGAGAAATCACTGATTTTGTTCCAGTGGATGTTTTGTCTGCTATTAATAGTAAATAACTTTAGATCATCTGAGCTTTATGCATTTTTACTGAATAGAAAGTCACTTCAATCAGTCAGTATTATGTTATTACGGAAACTATTTCAGGTTTTAAGAACAATGTCCAATTCAATTACAATTTAGAATTTAACCATATAGCAGACACTTGGAAGTGATAAATCAGAATAAGTGAACATGAACTGTAGTCAATAAACAAGGTAAATATAGTCAATAAATAGAATGCAGAGAACAATATAGTCCCTCAAATAAACAAACAAGACTAAACAAGGAACCTAGTATTTATCTAACGACCTGATATCTAAGTACCTTTCTGTACATTTGTGGTCGAGAAACGAAAAAACGAAATGTATGAAACAAAAACATGAGAACACGTGAGTTATCTGCATATAGTAAACTAGCATCTGTTATTCTGTTGAAGGAAAAAATGAGGGATACAAGGAGAGTTCAGTAATTTA
>NC_136794.1:1439439-1449439 GCF_951216825.1 Electrona antarctica
GTGGAGAAAGTATTCTGTGGTATTGCTACTTTTACTTAAATAAAACAAAACTCTATGAACAAATAGGCTACTACTAAGTAAAAGACAAAGTAATGTACTTAAATTGCTATTTGAGCAAAAGTATACATGTCGTCATCAAAACGTACTTAAAGTATACACCTACGGTAAAAGTACTCATTCTGCATAATTAATGTCCCGTCCCAAGAGCGTTCAGGATTAGTAAAAAAAATCTTTCAAAAATAGACGATCTACAAGCTCACAATGTGTCACATCACAATGGACAGCTTGTAGATAAGTAAAAACAGGGCCTGATGCATGTATTAATGCTATTTTAATAATATTCTACATCTACAGAGCAACTCAGTCAGTACATTTGAGTCTCTGATGTTGTGGAGTAGAAGTATAACGTATTGAAAATGCGGTAACACTTTATATTAAGGTTGCCTCTATAATGCATTATAAGCTAATTTACAATGCATTATAATGCAATTAAGACATTATAACACAAATGTTCATAACCATGTATAATTCCTCATGAACAAATTTGTAACGTATTATAACTGCTAGTCATAATGCATTATTAAGCTCAATGGAACAGCACATTACCAGTAAGACGCCTGAGGGCGAGAAACGACCTCGCCCTGGAGCGTGTGTTGTGTGTACAGGGTTTGATGAGGTCAGATCAACATATGGAATGTCAGAACAGGTCAGCTCCATATATGGAGAACTAAGGGTGGCAGCGGGGGCAGTGTCTTGAGTGTACAGGGTTTGATGAGGGCTATAGGTAATTCATTTTCGGGCCTGTTGAGAACTCTAGTTTTCGCCGGCTGCCGGGCGCGGCTGCACTAATAACTTTGGGGCAGGCCCGCCTAGGATCAACATATGGAATGTCAGAACAGGTCAGATCCATAAATGGAGATCTAAGGGTTTGCGGTTTGAGGTAAGATGTAGAGTTGCTGGCCAATATTGATGACATCAGGGATCTCCATATATGGGCTTAATATGGATGGCATCACATTATGTCACAAGGCATGTCCATATATGGGGCGTGACAGACTGACGGACTGACTGATGGGAAATGCACAATATCATAGTTAACCTGCGATCGCAATAATACCCCATAGCATGACGTAGTGTCCTTTAACCAAGGGGGCAGGCAGACTTTCCAACGTTGAAGCTCTGGGTCCTAGTGGTAGGAGGAGGGACTACAGGCGGACCCGTGGATTCATGACCGGGAAACCCCGTGCAGCTGGGCTTTAACGTTGAGCGCTCGGTTGCCCTACGTCACTCAGGACCTCAAAGTTGAGGTCCTGGGAGGGACTTCCGGCAGTCTTCCGGGTGCTTCAAAACGCCACTGAGCAACTTCCACTGACATGAATAGCTGGGGGGGCGGAGCTTCGCGCCAGTTCAGTCTCTATTATATATATACTCTATGCCTTTAACCCATTTTGGGCGGGAACCCCGGCCTTTTGGTGTTAACATTATGTTATGCTTTAGCTATTGAAAAATAGCAGATCTACAAGCTCATAGCGCGCCACCGAGTGGCGCGCTACGAGCTTGTAGGTCTGCTATTTTTGAAAAATCGAAGAACGACTGACATAGAAACATTAGCCTGGTTAATAAACCAGACCGAATCAGCCGTTGGCAAAAAAAAATTGCCTACGAGCGGATTACGGTCTGGCGAGGCTCAGTAGCACGCCTCTTTCCTACAACCGAGAACAGGTCGGACCAATCGGGACACGGTATGCAATATGGGCGGGCTTTGGTACAGTGACGTTCAATGCTTGAGACTTTTGACTGACAGTAGCTCTGACCAATTGCGTCAAAGAGAAAATGTTTGAACCCGCCCCCCGGGAAATGAAATCCAAGTGGAGCCAGCCCAGACTAATATACCGCGACAGTGTTGTGTGATATTAGTCTGGCTTATTAGCCAGGCTATAGAAACATAGCTTTTTCAGAAAACTGGCAGGATGTAGAAGACATTTATAGAATCTGATCTCAGGTCAAAAAGTAAAAACATTCTTTAAAGGTTCACTATACGTCATGTATTATAGTATGATACAACTATTAATAACGCATGAATATGTGGCCACTTAAAGGTCTCAAAGCCATGTTATAGCATATTATTGATGTTTAATAGACATCATTCCACTTAATAAACATATTGGTTATAATGCGTTATGACACATTACATAATTTCTATATGTGCCATGATGGTGGTTATAATGTGCATTATGACTAAGAGCTATAGTATGCTATACGCATGGTTATGAACATTTATAACAAGTGTTATAATGCCTTATATGTGCATTATAATGCATTATAAATGAGCTCATAATGCATTAGAGAGGCGTAAGTATTACCGAAAATGCATACTCAAATTAAGTAAAAGTGCTTAAAATGGATACAGAACTTGAGTAAATGTACTTAATTTCCACCAATGATTACACAGCAACCTCACATTTCTAAAACTGCCCCATCTTTATGGACATGTGTGAGCTTCATTTAAATACATATTCAATGTTTGAGAAAATGTATTGAACACCTTTTTCTTCGTCAACCCACAGCTATTCTGAAGCAAAGAAATGGATCCGGTAGCACAGAGCATGAATAATGAGCTCCGAGAGGTTCCACCAGGGACCACATCTGTCCCAACAGAAACACATCCCATAATACAGCTCATTATGAGTGGCAACCTCAAGAAGTTCAAGAAATCAATCCGAGGCAAAGACATCAATGGCCTTTACCCATGCAAAGAGCTCAACAGTCACACATGTCCTTTAAGTGCTGCTGTGGCATTTCACAAGGAGGACATTTTTGCCTTCCTTCTGAAAGAGCGTGCAAACCCACATCAGTTATCCTCGAATAACTGGACCCCTCTGCACCATGCCTCTTATTACAAAACACCACTTGATTTTGTGCACAAACTGCTTAAAGCAGGAGCAAATCCAAATGCTATCGCAAATGGTCCCCGCGCTATGACACCAATCCAGGTTGCTGCCATCAGTAAGAGAGGTGATATTGTGAAAGTCCTAATCAAAGCTGGAGGGGTTGTAGGACGAATCTCTGTTGAACATCCTGCTAGTGATTATTTCAATGTAAAAATATCTGACATGATGCATGAACTTGCATTGAGCGACGGTGACTATTATTTTAAAATAAAACGTTTTATTGATCTGGATATTGCTGTGCAACAGAAAACACCAACAGAAGTTTTCAGCATTTTTGATCGTTATATGCTGGAGGAGGAGCCTCAGACCCATCTGACCATGATTGACACACTTTTTAGTGTTAGCGGACCATCAGAACAAGAGTATCATCAGAGAACTATGATGTGGTTGAAAGACAATAACAAGGTGAACTTCTACATTGAAAATGCAGACAAGCGGCTTTTAAAAATTCCCAGTGCAACCAACACTCATGTGGTTGTTCAATGTCTATCTTTAGTGTTCTGCACAATGAAAGAGATACCCAGTGAGGTATCAGTGTCTATGATCCCCAAGCTGCTGATACTCCTTTCCACAATCACTCAATTTCCTGAAATGCAGCAAGGCTTGCTGGTAACTCTATATATGATTGCACAAAAAACTAAAATTAAAGATGACTGGAATAAGGACTTCATGCATACATTATGCACAACGATTGTTCCTTTTGTGAAGAAACAGCACTCCTCTGCGATCAGAATGTATACATATTGCATACTGGCAAACCTGCTTCCATGTGAAAATGCCGCTGACATCTTTGCATCAGTGGGAATAGATCATGTGCCTGAGGATATAATTCCTTATGCAGAATTGTACATGAATGACAAACTGACAGAACAGCTTACAGACATGAAAACGTATCTAAACACACCAAGCTCAGAGTGTGATGTTTCCACAACTAGCAGTACAGAGCCATCAGGATCCAAAAAGAAGAGAAAAAGGAGAAAAAAATCAGGAAAGCAAGAGGAGCTGAAATATGAAGTTTATGTTGATGCAGATAAGCCAACAACTGTTCCTGTTGAGGAATCTGGTCTGACTGAAAGTTCACATGTGCAACCAATCCACCCCATAGCCAGTGTGTCACCAAAACCACAACCTATCCACCCCGTAGCCAGTGTGTCACCAAAACCACAACCTATCCACCCCGTAGCCAGTGTGTCACCAAATCCACGGAAATGGCACCAAATCAGTCAAAGATGGGAGAAACAGTTAGAGAAGCTTGCAGACATAGATGAAAGTAAAGTGATCAAAGTTGGGAGTCTTGTGTTTGTGAAAGATAATGAATTCCGCATCGCAAAGGGAAGTGATGGAACTGAGGTCTTCTTGGGGTTAAGAGATGACGGCACTGAAGTCGCAGTTAAGAGAATGTCAATATCCAACTACGATGTGCTGAAGATTGAGGAAGGCTTTTTACGTCTTCCAAAGCTCGATCATCCTTCGATTGTACGATATGTTGACTTTGCAGAGGATGATAACTTTGGTTACCTTGCGCTTCAGTTATGTGAATACACACTGGAAGAATACATCAAATGTGACTTTCCTCAAGACGTCCTTAGTGATTTGAGGAGGGATCTTGCCAATCAGGTTCTCAATAGCTTAAGTGTTCTTCATTGTCAGAATCCTCAAATTCTCCACCGGGATATCAAGCCCCAGAATGTCTTGATTGGTAAGATACATAAGAAAGTAAGACCTACAGTATCAGAGACTGAAACAACATAAAACATATTTTTTCCATCAATCTTAAACACTTATATATACCAAATGTGTCTTGCAGATGTAAACAACAGGGCAAGATTAGCAGATTTTGGAATAAGCCGCCGTTTACCCAAAGGACAAACAACCCTTCGAACAAGCAGTGCAGGAACGAAATGCTGGAAGGCAAAGGAGACTTTGAACGAAGACAGTGAAATTGCATATAAAAGAAGCACTGATATCCAGGTTTCTTAATAATTATTTTGTCTGTGTGCAAAAAGTCTAATACATGACACCAGCATGTCATCTTACTCATTTTCATGCTCCTTTTTAGGTGGCTGGGATGTTGACGTATTACATCCTTTCTGGAGGACACCATCCATTTGGCACCGGTGTTGAATGTGAATATAACATCTACAAAGGATTCTACAACCTAGATCACGTTCAGGATGTGGTTGCCAAGGATCTCATCGAGAGGATGATCCATGAAGACCCAAAGAAAAGACCTAAAGTGGAGGAATGCTTGGCTCATCCCTACTTCTGGACAAACAAAAAGTACTAAGTTCCATTGTATAAAATAGTAGTAGGCCTAGTAGTAGTAGTAGTAATAGTAGTAGCTTTAATCAATACTTCATAGCATGGCTTAATCACAATCACAGCTCATTTTAACCTCTTCAGCTCTATAGTTTCAACAGTGCAAGCAGATCTACAAGCTCACAATGGGTCACATTGCAATGACACGTGGGGAGTTTGTAGATCAGCTAATTTGGCTAATTTTGATCCAACACTAAGTTTTCTACCACATGTTTTCTTTTTCTCATTATGTGTGCTTTGTAAATTCTTCCAGGAGAATTGATTTCCTGCAAAAGGTTGCAAATGAGAAGGAAATCGACAAGCACTATGAAAACCCTGAGCGCCACAACGTCATGGCTGTATGGAACCAGTGTGCTGAGGAGGGACTGTTCAGCACATGGAAACACACCATGAAACACAAGGTGACTAAATCATGTTTATAATACACATATATGTCCATTACACTAAAACATGTTTATAATATACACATATAATTATATCCATTACACTTTACAATTTAGGCATACGCTCTTAATCCAGAGCGACATACATTAAGCAAGAACAACACATGGTAATGCATCCTATACATAAAAATAGTCATCAAGAATCATATGTAAGCTAATATCTATATAATGAAACAATATGCATACATAAAATGCTATCTAAGTTACATAAGTTTAGCCTTTGCATACGCCTGTAAGGTCATCAGGGCTAGTGCAAGTGCTACGGCAAGTGTCACGACTCACGGGCTAAAATGGAGTCTGAAGAGGAGTGTTTTCAGATTAAATCATATGTATACTGTAGGCCATTAGACTAAATCATGTAGGGTTCAGGTGTGTCTATTAGACTAAATCATGTAGGGTTCAGGTGTGTCTATTAGAGTAAATCATGTAGGGTTCAGGTGTGTCCATTAGACTAAATAATGTAGGGTTCAGGTGTGTATATTAGACAACAGGTCCGTTTCATGTTGAAGTTGTGTGTTTTTCCAGTTGCAACAGGAGGTGTTTGAGGAGATGGACAACAGGAGGAAGAGGTTTCCCTACCATGATGATGTGTTTGGACTGCTGCGCTTCATACGCAATCTCCATCAGCACCAGTACGTTGAGTTTGATCACAACAAAACACATTCAAAACATTCTTAACCCATTTAGACCTGAGGCCCATTCTAAAAACATCTTCTAAATCCTCACCTAAGTTTAATGAAAACGTTCAAATATTTATTAAAAAAAATTACCATGAATGTATGTTGTTATATATACTGTACAAAGTGTACAGCAACAGAAACACAAAAATGGGTTCCGGTCTTGAAAGGTATAGTTACAAAAAGTGGTTCTTTAAGTTTTTTGATTGATTGAATTAGACATAACTGCAAAAACAGCAACAGAGTTCAGTCAAACACTTATTCCAAAAGGGATTGTAGGCCTACCAACCTTGAGGTCTTGTTTCCATGTAGGCGCTATGCAATCAATTCATAGACATGACATGAAGAGTAACAACAATATCATCAATAACAACAAACAATCTATTTAATGTAAAAAAAATCTATTTTTCATTTGTATTACCAAAAGTGTGATCACTTCTCTGGGTGTGGATCCAGTCAGAAAGATCTGAGTGTGTTCTGTACTTTATAAAGCAACAGTTACAGTAGTTCATCATAACATGTAGTGTTCAGGCTGCATGTAGTGTTCAGGGTGTTCATCATAACATGTAGTGTTCAGGGTGTCCATCATAACATGTAGTGTTCAGGGTGTTCATCATAACATGTAGTGTTCAGGGTGTCCATCATAACATGTAGTGTTCAGGGTGTTCATCATAACATGTAGTGTTCAGGGTGTCCATCATAACATGTAGTGTTCAGGGTGTCCATCATAACATGTAGTGTTCAGGGTGTCCATCATAACATGTAGTGTTCAGGGTGTCCATCATAACATGTAGTGTTCAGGGTGTTCATCATAACATGTAGTGTTCAGGGTGTCCATCATAACATGTAGTGTTCAGGGTGTCCATCATAACATGTAGTGTTCAGGGTGTCCATCATAACATGTGTAGTGTTCAGGGTGTCCATCATAACATGTAGTGTTCAGGGTGTTCATCATAACATGTAGTGTTCAGGGAGTTCATCATAACATGTAGTGTTCAGTGGTCACTGCTGTGTGTGTTTACAGTGCTGAGGCTGCTGCTGACATTGACCTGATGGAGATGTTTCCTGCTCTCATCGTAAGTGTCTACAAGTTCACTCTGAACCAAGGCTGGAACACACGGATCACCCTGGAAGATTTCTATCCAGCAAAGTCAACAAATCACAGCTTGGACGACACCCTGGGCAAACTCTCCCTGTTGTAACTTAATGGGTTGCCCAAAAGGTAGATCGCGATCTACCAGTAGATCACAAAGGCTGTGCAGGTAGAACACATGACATTCCCTGAAATATAACAAAATCACAAAACTCCTCATCCCACTAAACCAGAATCAGAATAGGGTGGACGTGGTGTGTTTTTGCTAGGATGGAACTTACCAGCACTCCACTTGCCTCCACACTTCCACACAGACTATTCACAAGTACTCTTCCTTGGGTCTATAGGCTCATTATCCGGCCCTCAATGTCTTCACATTATTGTACAGTTAATAAAACACATTATTCAGTGTAACGCCAGCTCCGCTATTCAGGTATATTTCTCTCAGGTCATTTTTAGCAATGGGATACATATATATTTTTGGTGGGTAGATCTTGAAGAGCTGGACTGGTCATTTTAAAAGTAGATCTCAAGTCAAAAAAGTGTGCAGGGCACCCCTGGAGATAATTTTATGACATGATTGATTGAAAGCTGCTAAATTCATATATGATTGTTTACAGATGAAGAGATTGATTTAATTTAATACAGTCTATTGATATTAATTAAATTTAATACAGTCTATTGATATTAATTAAATTTAATACAGTCTATTGATATTAATTTAATTTAACATAGATTGACATTGAATTGAGACTTTTATTTTTGTATTGCCCCCAACCAAAGGGTTATAACTCAAGAAACGTCATGTCCCACAATGCTTTGCGGCTAAAACCAGATGTTAGTAAAAGAGCAGCATTCTATTGTTGTTATTCAGAGATATTGACCAATAGCATACGAGAGAAAACGCATGGATGCCAAATGATGCCAAAACATAATTTCTGTACTATTTTATGCCTTAATTCCTCGATTCCATTTGTTGTCCATGATGGAATGTGTTGTTTTATAATCTATACAAGCAGCACATTTACTGTATGTAACACTGAATTAAATAAAGAATGATATAAAATATAACTAAAGTTGTGTACAGATATCTCTCTGTCACGCAGAGCAGAGTTTCACAAACTTTTCAGGTTGAGGCCCAAAGGAGAGATGAGACGTTTGTTCCGGGACCCCAACTAGTGAAAATAGCAGATCTACAAGCACGCAACACGGCGCTTCTCGCCGCGTTGCAAGCTTGTAGATCAGCTATTTTCACTGGTTCTTAGGATATTGTTTATGGCTTCTTTGCCTTTATTTGATAGGGTACAGTAACGTGACAGGAAAGGGGGAGAGAGATGAGGGGAGGACATGTGGCAAAGGCCGACTCAAACCCGCGTCACGCCGTCAGGCTGGATTGCCGGCCTAGGTGCCGGCCTAGGGTCTAGGAGCCGCGGCCCAGGCCTTTTCACTAGTTCTTAATTATACATTTATTGCTTGTTCTAAAACGTATATTTTATTACATTAAAACTTTATTTCGTATTTGAATTTAGGAAAAGAAGATGGGATTCGTGGCCCATAGAAATGTGTCTCTGACACACTGTTTGGGAAACACTGTGTGTCATTATGCTCTACATTAAATATGAACGTTGTCCGGTGGAAACCTGCTACTGTATGTCCAACACATTTACTGTGGTGGAAACCTGCTACTGTATGTCCAACACATTTACTCTGGTAGAAACCTGCTACTGTATGTCCAACACATTTACTCTGGTAGAAACCTGCTACTGTATGTCCAACACATTTACTGTGGTAGAAACCTGCTACTGTATGTCCAACACATTTACTCTGGTAGAAACCTGCTACTGTATGTCCAACACATTTACTCTGATAGAAACCTGCTATGTCCAAAACATTAACTATTTATAAATAGTGAAAATAGCAGATCTACAAGCTCACAGCCGCTTGTAGATCTGCTATTTCCCCTATGTATGTGTGACACTAAGCTTGTGTCATCACACAAGTAGTGAAAATATCAGATCTACAAGCTGCTATGAGTTTGTAGATCACCGACTAAAGTAGAGCATTTATTCACAAAGCAATGGGTACATTTCATTATGTCACAGTATGTAGAATGGGTACATTTCATTATTTCACATTATGTAGAATGGGTACATTTCATTATCTCACAGTATGTAGAATGAGTACATTTCATTATTTCACAGTATGTAGAATGGGTACATTTCATTATTTCACAGTATGTAGAATGGGTACATTTCATTATCTCACAGTATGTAGAATGGGTAATGGGTACATTTCATTATTTCACAGTATGTAGAATGGGTACATTTCATTATTTCACAGTATGTAGAATGGGTACATTTCATTATCTCACAGTATGTAGAATGGGTACATTTCATTATCTCACAGTATGTAGAATGGGTACATTTAATTATCTCACAGTATGTAGAATGGATACATTTCAAACGGAAGCACAAGTCAATACAAGAACTGCACTACTAATACTTGTTTACAACAGGG
>NC_136794.1:1451939-1484439 GCF_951216825.1 Electrona antarctica
CACTATTAAATCTGCCACACCTCAATTCTCTCTCATTTTAAAGGGCGCCACCCAGTGTTGTGCACGTTACTCTGGAAGAGTAATAAGGTACTATATTCTTTATACTCCTCTAAGACATAATTATATTACACTAATATTTGTTGGTATCAAGAGTAAAGTATAGAACATTACATGTTACGTATATCACGATGCTTTTACACGTTACGTCATCATTTGATGATCTTGTAGATCTGTTCACATGTGACAACATCTTACTATTAAATGATAGGCTTAATATAGTCGCAGGCAGAAATAATCACATCCAAAATGTCTGCTAATTCACAACAACAAGTCGGTTCACGGAAGTAGTTGTAGTTTGAGCTCATAGGCCTACTATACTAAATTTGTTTATAGGGTCAATAGGCCTATAAGTAAAATAATATAGCCTTTCCTAGAGTATCATCAACATATTCTTTGTAAAAAACTGTTTTAAAGAATGAATAGGTATTATGACTTCAAGGTTCAAGGTTGTACTTTATTGTTAGTTGTATCTTGTGCACAGCCACAGGTACACGAGAGTAAAACTTATGTTGGTTTGGCCTCCTTCAGACTGGACATATCCTTTTGTCCAAACAGCCTTAAAATACAGTGGTGGTATATATTTTACTCAAGTACTGTAGTCTACTTAAGTCCGTGGTTCCCAAACCTTTTCATGTCAAGGATCCCCGAATTGACACTCACTTTGTACACACACTCCCTGGATGACAACGATGAACCTCTGCCCCACATTTTCCAGAACGGCCTGTTATAGCGCCACCATGAGGCAGCTTTTCAATTTTTTTACCTAAAACTGCACCGATCTGCGTGAAACGTTGCATGCACACTCCCTAGAGGCCAAGGACAAACCTTTGACCTGCATCTTCCTTTTATAGCGCCACCAGGAGGCCGACTTTTGTAAAACACATTGTTTGATATTACTCCTCCAGATTCTGTCCAAAAATCTCACAAATCGTTACACAGTATCTCTATGGTCATGTGCTCAAGTCGGATCTGTCCGATATTTCATATTCCATCCTAATTGGCTATGTTACAAACTGTAAGTCTAGGGGTAAATGAGTAAGTAACATGTGACTGAAGAACAAGGAAACCATGCTCAAATGCGAAGTTTTATTATAAAACTATATATAATAAAACAAACGAAATATATATACAATAATGGCTCTTCAAACAAAACAAAATACAATAAAGAAAACAACACCTTTCCGAAGGGTGTGTGGAACAGAATGGGTCAAAACAATATAAGGTAGTTAATTAACAGTCGTGGCACAACGCAGTAGCGGATCGGGGGAAGATCCTAGTGACATTCCCCCCGAGCTGTCAGACACAGACTGACTATGTAGAGACCAGCACACACCCCTGGCCAAGGAGTGCGCGTGACCGGCAGCCAATCAGGAAGTCAGGCGTTGATCAGACGCCTGGCTAGAGCCGGCCCCTCGTTGATGTACTACAAGGCAATCACAGCCAATCCAACCTGAAATGGAATAGAACACATATAATAATAGAAGGCGCCCTCTATTCCAATATATGGTTCATAACAAGTCTACTGGATGTATAGCTATATATACATATATAATAAGAGATATCAAAGATAGGTCTAAACATATATATACAATATAACTATAACAATACCACCAGTTACCTCATATAGATATATACATAATATTAACCAATAAATATATATATCTATACTACATCATAACAAAACCAATCATAACAAACACGTGACCGCAGTCCACGTGACAGGCTATAATTGGCCCGTTTTGAACAAAAGCCTCAAATCATGAACGCAGCGTGCAATTTACGTGAAATCTTTCACACATTTTCTTACTAGGCTGAGGAATATATCCCACCCTTTTCACATTGGCCTGTTATAGCGCCACCAACAGGTTGATTTTTGCAAAACACATTTTTGGAACAAAATGCCTCAAATCATCCAATTGCCATCAAAGGCGTATGAAGAAATGGCACCCTTTTCACATTTTCTAGTTTAACTCTTTATTTATTCTTTAATTATTTGCAAACTTTAGTTACCAGGTAGAGTTACCTATATACTGTACTTTGGCAATTTGAAAATAGCTGATCTACGAGCTCACAACGTGTTGCTTTGCAGCACGCTGTGAGCTTGTAGATCTGCATATTAGAATGTCTGTGTACAACAAGATGGTGAAACGTTCAGTTTGATTACTGAGTGCTGTGTTTGTACAGTAAGTCTTGCTCTCTGTCCCATAAGAATACGTCTAATAAGGAAGTTCAAAGTTCAGAGTAAAGATAACATCAACACTGTAGGCTAGTTACTGTACATGAAGAGCTCAAATACTTAATTATACTTGCATAGAACGGGGCACAGTTTTGTTCATGAAACAGAATAAAGAGCTAAATAGACAATAGATGAAAATAGAAAATTTTGGACAATTAAGATGTTCTACTTTTACTGTCAGTTGTATCAGTATAGGTTCATAACCATAAAGATACTTTGGACATGTATTTCAATCCACCATGCTGCTTTCAGACTGTATCTAATCCTATAGCTTGTAAACACAGGGCCCATAAAGATAGATTCATTTCATAGTGGTTATTCTTTGGGACATAACGAATAGTTGCAACCAACATTCCTACTTGGTGAACCTACTGTAGGATCAGTGGCGTGCACAGACATTTAGAGGGGCAGGTGCTCAAGTGGAAAAAAAGGGCACCTTGTGCAGCGCGTGGAACCGGCCGGTTGCCTTAATAGCGTGAGATTTATAGATTGTGGGACCTAAATAACAATTAGAACCTTTTTATTGTTGTATTTGTTTAAGTTGATCAATGTCCCCATGGTCCACATACTGTACAGTACTGTACACTGTAATCCCCCCCCTTTCTTCTTTTTGTGAGTGATGTATTTTAAGTACGTACACCTTTTGTAGGTGCTAGACATGTTACACACAGTGGTGGAGAAAGTATTCTGTGGTATTGCTACTTTTACTTAAATAAAACAAAACTCTGAACAAATAGGCTACTACTAAGTAAAAGACAAAGTAATGTACTTAAATTGCTATTTGAGCAAAAGTATACATGTCGTCATCAAAACGTACTTAAAGTATACACCTACGGTAAAAGTACTCATTCTGCATGATGTCCCAAGAGTGTTCAGGATTAATAAAATAGACGATCTACAAGCTCACAATATGTCACATAACAATGGACAGCTTGTAGATAAGTAAAAACAGGGCCTGATGTATTAATGTATGCTATTTTAATAATATTCTACATCTACAGAGCAACTCAGTCAGTACATTTGTCTGAGTCTCTGATGTTGTGGAGTAGAAGTATAACGTATTGAAAATGCGGTAACACTTTATATTAAGGTCGCCTCTATAATGCATTATAAGCTCAATTATAATGCATTGTAATGCAATTATAAGGCATTATAACACTTGTTATACATTTTCATAACCATGTATACTCATAAACACATTTGTAACGTATTATAACTGCTAGTCATAATGCATTATTAAGCTCAATGGAACAGCACATTACCAGTAAGACGCCTGAGGGCGAGAAACGACCTCGCCCTGGAGCGTGTGTTGTGTGTACAGGGTTTGTTGAGGTCAGATCAACATATGGAATGTCAGAACAGGTCAGCTCCATTTATGGAGAACTAAGGGTGGCAGCGGGGGCAGTGTATTGAGTGTACAGGGTTTGATGAGGGCCTAGGTAATTCATTTTCGGGCCTGTTGAGAACTGTAGTTTCCGCCGGCTGCCGGGCGCGGCTGCACTAATAACTTTGGGTTATTAGAGTTTAACTGGACAGGTATCAGTCAAAAGGGAGACATCAAAGAGGAAGGATGGCTGGGGAAGGATCAACATTTGGAATGTCAGAACAGCTAGGTCAGATCCATATATGGAGATCTAAGGGTTTGCGGTTTGAGGTGAGATGTAGAGTTTCTGGCCAATATTGATGACATCAGGGATCTCCATATATGGGCTTAATATGGATGGCATCACATGATGTCACAAGGCATGGCCATATATGGGGCGTGACAGACTGACGGACTGACTGAAAGGAAATGCACAATATCATAGTTAACCTGCGGTCGCAATAATACCCCATAACATGACGTAGTGTCCTTTAAGTAAAGTGACAACATTCTTTAATGGTTATGTTGTCACTTTACTTAAAGGTCACTATATGTCATGTATTATAGTATGATACAACTATTAATAACACATGAATATGTGGCCACTAAAAGGTCTCAAAGCCATGTTATAGCATATTATTGATGATAATAGACACTATTCCGTTTAATAAACATATTGGTTATAATGCGTTATGACACATTACATCATTTCTATATGTGCCATGACTAAGTGATGGTGGTTATAATGTGCATTATGACTAGGAGCTATATGCTATACGCATAGTTATGAACATTTATACAATGTCTTATAAGGGCATTATAAGTGCTTAAAAATGGATACAGAACTTGAGTAAATGTACTTAGTTAATTTCCACCAATGATTACACAGCAACCTCACATTTCTAAAACTGCCCCATCTTTATGGACATGTGTAAAGCTTCATTTAAATATATATTCAATGTTTGAGAAAATGTATTGAACACTTTTTTCTTTGTCAACCCACAGCTATTCTGAAGCAAAGAAATGGATCCGGTAGCACAGAGCATGAATAATGAGCTCCGAGATGTTCCACCAGGGACCACATCTGTCCCAACAGAAACACATCCCATAATACAGCTCATTATGAGTGGCGACCTCAAGAAGTTCAAGAAATCAATCAGAGACAAAGACATCAATGTCCTTTACCCATGCAAAGAGCTCAACAGTCATATATGTCCTTTAAGTGCGGCTGTGGCATTTCACAAGGAGGACATTTTTGCCTTCCTTCTGAAAGAGCATGCAAACCCACATCAGTTATCCTCAAATAACTGGACCCCTCTGCACCATGCCCCCTTTTACAAAACACCACTTGATTTTGTGCACAAACTGCTTAAAGCAGGAGCAAATCCAAATGCTACCACAAATGGTCCCCGCGCTATGACACCAATCCAGGTTGCTGCCATCAGTAAGAGAGGTGATATTGTGAAAGTCCTAATCAAAGCTGGAGGGCTTGTAGGACATATCTCTGTTGAACATCCTGCTAGTGATTATTTCAATGTAAAAATATCTGACATGATGCAAGAGCTTTCATTGAGCGACGGTGACTATTATTCTAAAATAAAACTTTGTATAGATCTGGGCAATGCTGTGCAACAGAAAACACCAACAGAAGTTTTCAGCATTTTTTATCATGATATGCTAGAGGAGAATCCTCAGACCCATCTGACCATCATTGACGCACTCTTTGGTGTTACCGGACCACCACAAGAAGAGTATCGTCAGAGAACTATTATGTGGTTGAAGGAAAATGACAAGGTGAACTTCTACATTGAAAATGCAGACAAACACCTCCCAAAATTTCAAACTGCAAACGTTAGGAGTTTAGTTGTTTGTAATCTGAATAGAGTTTTCTGTACAATGAAAGAGATACCCAGTGAGGTAACAGTGTCTATGATCCCCAAGCTGCTGAAGCTCCTTTCCACAAGCACTGAAATACCCTTACAGCAAAACATTCTGCTAACTCTATATGTGATTGCACAAAAAACTAATGTCAAAGATGCCTGGAATCAGAATCTCATGGATACATTGTGCACAACGATTGTTCCTTTTGTGAAGACAGAGCACTCCTCTGAGATCAGAATGTATACATATGGCATACTGGCAAACCTGCTTCCATGTGAACATGCCGCTGACATCTTTGCATCAGTGGGAATAGATCATGTGCCTGAGGATATAATTGCTTTTACAGAAATGCGCATGAATGACAAAATGAAAGAGGAGCTATCAGAACTGCAAAAGTATCTTAAAAAGCCAAGCTCAAAGTGTGGTGTTTCCACAACTGCCAAGACAGAGCCATCAGGATCCAAAAAGAATAAGAGAAAAAGGAAAAAAACCTCTGGAAAGCAAGAGGAGCTGAAAGATGAAGTTCATGTTGATGCAGAAAAGCCAACTGTTCCTGTTGAGGAATCTGGTCTGACTGAAAGTTCACATGTGCAACCTATCCACCCCGTAGCCAGTGTGTCACCAAAACCACAACCTATCCACCCCGTAGCCAGTGTGTCACCAAAACCACAACCTATCCACCCCGCCAGTGTGTCACCAAAACCACAACCTATCCACCACGTAGCCAGTGTGTCACCTAAACCACGGAAATGGCACCAAATCAGTAAAAGATGGAAGCAACAGTTAGAGAAGCTTGCAGACATAGATGAAAGTAAAGTGATCCAAGTTGGAAGTCTTGTGTTTGTGAAAGATAATGAATTCCGCATCGCAAAAGGAAGTGATGGAACCGAGGTATTCTTCGGGTTAAGAGATGACGGCACTGAAGTTGCAGTTAAGAGAATGTCCAAATCCAACTACGATGTGCTGAAGAATGAGGAAGGCTTTTTACGTCTTCCAAAGCTTGATCATCCTTCGATTGTACGATATGTCGACTTTTCAGAGGATGATAACTTTGGTTACCTTGCGCTTCAGTTATGTGAATACACACTGGAAGAATACATCAAATGTGACTTTCCTCAAGACGTCCTTAGTGATTTGAGGAGGGATCTTGCCAATCAGGTTCTCAATAGCTTAAGTGTTCTTCATTGTCAGAATCCTCAAATTCTCCACCGGGATATCAAGCCCCAGAATGTCTTGATTGGTAAGATACATAAGAAAGTAAGACCACACAGTATCAGAGACTGAAAAACATAAAACATATATTTTCCAACAATCTTAAAAACTAATATATATAACCAAATGTGTCTTGCAGATGTAAACAATAGGGCAAGATTAGCAGATTTTGGAATAAGCCGCCGGTTACCCAAAGGACAAACAACCCTACGAACAAGCAGTGCAGGAACGAAATGCTGGAAGGCAAAGGAGACTTTGAACGAAGACAGTGATATTGCATATAAAAGAAGCACCGACATCCAGGTTTCTAGATTATTTTGTCTGTGTGCGAAAAGTCTAATACATGACAACAGCAAACTTGTAATCTTACACATTTAAATGCTCCTTTTTAGGTGGCTGGGATGTTGATGTATTACATCCTCTCTGGAGGACACCATCCATTTGGCACCGGCTTTAGATGTGAGACCAACATCTACGATGGAATCTACAACCTGGATCACGTTCAGGATGTGGTTGCCAAGGATCTCATCGAGAGGATGATCCATGAAGACCCAAAGAAAAGACCTAAAGTGGAGGAATGCTTGGCTCATCCATACTTCTGGACAAACAAAAGGTACAAGAAATAAGTACATGTTTTCCATTACACATACAGTAGTACTCATCATCATCAGTTTTCGACCACGGTCGAGATCATAGATTTCACAATGCCATGCCAGACTTTCTGGTCCTTCATTGCCATCCCCAGTTCCTGCTTACTGATGCATGTGTCCCTAGCGATGACATCGGGGAACGACAGTTTTCTACCTCTGGTCTGCTTCGAGGCAGGACTCCAGAGAAGAAGGGAAGATATAACCTCATTGTCAGCTATAGCACTGGCCGGCAAACTGTGTTCTTCTGGATTAGTGAAGAAACACGGGGAAGGTTGCCGTATATTAGATTAGTCGATGGGTGGCTCTTCCAAGACAGAGTTTGCTTCATTAGAAGGCGGGTGTAAGTGCCATCCAACCGTTTCTCTAGTTTCTTTGAAAGTGTCCATGTCACGGAGCCATAGAGTAGAATCGGCTCAACGGTCGTCCTAAATATTTTTACTTTTAACATCTTACTAAGCTGGGATGACCAGATCTTATGCATGTCATTGCAGGCTGACCAGGTCATACCCTTCCTAGTTTAAAAGTCCTTTTGGGAAGAAGATATATATGAACCCAAATACTTGTAGTCATCAACCTGTTTCAGAGGAGTGCAGATCAGGTCAGGTCAGGTAGATCCTGCACCTGCTACTGGTAAACTGTAAGCCAGTACCACCTCTTTCAGTCGGACAGAGAAGGTTTGTTAGCTCTGGAAGCAACTACTGTACTCTAGTGCTTACAACACGAACAATAAGGCGAGGGTATAAATTCCAGGATAGTATCTGGCACCGGATAACCCACCTCACGGAGGGGGAAAGACCTTCTTTAATACTTGGTCCTATAAATCTTTCCAATGTGTATAGTTGTGGCGCCCACACACATTATCAGCTATTTGAAAAGATTATGGATTTTACAGTGAGTACTAGTACTACTACTAGTAGTAGTATAGTAGTAGTAATGTTATCTGTAGTTAATATCATGGCTTAGTGCAAATAGCAAATAGCCGATCTACAAGCTCACAACGGGTCACATTGTGACATGTTGGGAGCTTGTAGATCAGTTAATGTGGTTATTTATTCATTTTTTCTGCCAGTAATTTATCATTTTTTGATCCAACAGTAAGTTTTCTACCAACATGATGTTTTCATTTTTTGCACAATATTTTTGCATTGTAAATTATTCCAGGAGAATTGATTTCCTGCAAAAGGTTGCAAATGAGAAGGAAATCGACAAGCACTATGAAAACCCTGAGCGCCACAACGTCATGGCTGTGTGGAACCAGTGTGCTGAGGAGGGACTGTTCAGCACATGGAAACACACCATGAAACACAAGGTGACTAAATCATGTTCATAATATACACATATATGTCCATTAGACTAAATCATGTGTATAATATACACATATGACATATATGTCCATTACACTAAATCATCTGTATAATAATGATAGTAATGACCCTGCAAAAGACCCGGCCGTAACTTGCTCCTCCAAGCCAGCTAGCTCTCTTGGCACGGCTTGTTGCTTGCCTTGTCTACTGAGTTGGAGATCGGGGTTCGACTCCAGCTCAGGGTGCTAAATGTTACATTGACTACACACATATATGTCCATTAAACTAAATCATCTGTATAAAATACACATATATGTCCTTTACAATTTAGGCATTTATCAGACGCTCTTAATCCAGAGCGACATACATTAAGCAAGAACAAAAGACATGGTAATACAACCTATACATAAAAATAGTCATCAAGAATCATATGTAAGCTACAACAGTGGAATATCTATATAATTAAACTATTGCATATAGTGCTATGTCCACATGAAATGCTATCTAAGTTACATAAGTTTAGCCTTTGTGTGTATATAGGGGTGTAACGATACAGTAACTGTAAAATATACACATATATGTCCACATATATGTCCCTTAGACTAAATAACATAGGGTTCAGGTCTGTATGTGTGTGTATATTAGACAACAAGTCCGTTTCATGTTGAAGTTGTGTGTTTTTATAGTTGCCACAGGAGGTGTTTGAGGAGATGGACAACAGGAGGAAGAGGTTTCCCTACCATGATGATGTGTTTGGACTGCTGCGCTTCATACGCAATCTCCATCAGCATCAGTACGTTGAGTTTGATCACAACAAAACACATTCAAAACATTCTTAACCCAGTTAGACCTGAGGCCCATTCTAAAAACAACTTTAAATCCTGACCTAAAGTTTAATGAAAACATTCACATATTTATTGAACAATTACAAAAACAATTGTGTCATATACTGTAGGCCTACATAGCAACAGAAACCCAAAAATGGGTTCCCGTCTTGAAAGGTATAAGTT
This sequence comes from Electrona antarctica, assembly GCF_951216825.1. NCBI lineage: Eukaryota > Metazoa > Chordata > Actinopteri > Myctophiformes > Myctophidae > Electrona > Electrona antarctica. The sequence continues at coordinate 1,461,656 of NC_136794.1, forward strand.
ACAAAGTGGTTCTTTAGGTTTTTTTGATTGATTGAATCAGACATAACTGTAGAGTACAGAGTACAGTCAAACACTTATTCCAAAGGGGATATAGTACCAAAAAAAAGTCCTTGCGGTTTTGTTTCCATGTAGGCGCTATATGCAAAATCCATAGGCATGAAGAGAAGAAATAACAACAAAAATCTACATCATCAATAGCAACACAAAATCTATATAATAAAAATAATGAAATAAATAAATAAGTATGTACAGAGTGGGGGGAATAAAGGAAGCGGTGGTGATCACCTGTTTAAGGGGGAATGATCTGTCAAAGTTTATTTTCCATTTGATTTTCATTACCTAAAGTGTGATCACTTATCTGGGTGTGAGATCCAGTCAGACAGATCTGAGTGATCATTTATAATGCAGCAGTTACAGTAGACAGATGTCAGGGTGTCCATCATAACATGTAGTGTTCAGGGTGTCCATCATAACATGTAGTGTTCAGGGTGTTCATCATAACATGTAGTGTTCAGGGTGTCCATCATAGCATGTAGTGTTCAGGGTGTCCATCATAACATGTAGTGTTCAGGGTGTCCATCATAACATGTAGTGTTCAGGGTGTCCATCATAACATGTAGTGTTCAGGGTGTCCATCATAACATGTAGTGTTCAGGGTGTCCATCATAACATGTAGTGTTCAGGGTGTTCATCATAACATGTAGTGTTCAGGGTGTCCATCATAACATGTAGTGTTCAGGGTGTCCATCATAACATGTAGTGTTCAGGGTGTCCATCATAACATGTAGTGTTCAGGGTGTCCATCATAACATGTAGTGTTCAGGGTGTTCATCATAACATGTAGTGTTCAGTGGTCACTGCTGTGTGTGTTTACAGTGCTGAGGCTGCTGCTGACATTGACCTGATGGAGATGTTTCCTGCTCTCATCGTAAGTGTCTACAAGTTCACTCTGAACCAAGGCTGGAACACACGGATCACCCTGGAAGATTTCTATCCAGCAAAGTCCACAAATCACAGCTTGGACGACACCCTGGGCAAACTCTCCCTGTCGTAACTTAATGGGTTGCCCAAAAGGTAGATCGCGATCTACCAGTAGATCACAAAGGCTGTGCAGGTAGAACAAATGACATTCCCCCGAAATATATAAAAATCACAAAACTCCTCATCCCACTAAACCAGAATCAGAATAGGGTGGACGTGGTGTGTGTTTGCTAGGATGGAGCTTACTCACTTGCCTCCACACTTCCACGCAGACTATTCATGCTGTAAGTACTCTGCCTTGGGTCCAGCCCTCAATGTCTTCACATTATTGTACAGTTAATAAAACGCATTATTCAGTGTAACGCCAGCTCCGTTATTCAGGTATATTTCCGTCAGGTATATATATTTGTTTACATATTTTTAGCAATGGGATAGGCTAATCATTTTTTGGTGGGTAGATCTTGAAGAGCTGGACTGGTCATTTTAAAAGTAGATCTCAAGTCACAAAAGTGTGTGGGCACCTATGACATGATTGATTGAAAGCTGCTAAATTCATATATGATTGTTTACAGATGAAGAGATTGATTTCAGTTAATACAGTCTATTGATATTGATCTAATTTGTACAACATTGATTGACATTGCATTGAGACATGTATTTTCATATTGCCCCCAACCAAAGTGTTATAACTCAAGGAAAAAAGAAAAGAAAAAAGAAAACGGATGTTAAGAAAAGAGCAGGATTCTATTGTTGTTATTCAGAGATATAGACTAATAGCATACGAGAGAAAACGCATGGACGCCAAATGATGCCAAAACATAATTTCTGTACAATTGTGTGCCTTAATGAAATGTACAGCACTGAATTAAATAAAGAATGATATCAAATATAACTAACGTGTACATATGTCTCTCTGTCATTCAGAGCAGAATGATATGTGTACAGATATCTCTCTGTCATGCAGAGCAGTTTCATAAACTTTTCAAGTCGAGGCCCAAAGGAGAGATCAGACGTTTGTCGCTTCGTGCTACGTTGCGAGCTTGTAGATCAGCTATTTTCACTACCTTATAGCATATTTTGTATGGCTTTTTTGCCTTTATTTGATAGGGTACAGTAATGTGACGGGGGAGGACATGCGGGACAGGCCGACGAGCTTGGGACTCGAAACCGCGACACGCGATCAGGTTGGATTGTCGGCCTAGGTGCCTGGACCACTCAGCCACCCAGGCGTTTTCACTAGTTCTTGGGTTAGGTTAATTATACATTATTGCTTGTTCTAAAATGTATATATTTTATTACATTAAAAATTTATTTTGAATTTGAATGTAGGAAAAGAAGATGGGATTTTTACTGAAGTCGTGGCCCATATAAATGTGTCTCTGACCCACAAATGGGTCCCGACCCACTGTTTGGGAAACACTGTGTGTCATTATGCTTATACATTAAATATGAACGCTGTCTGGTGGAAACCTGCTACTGTATGTCCAACACATTTACTCTGATAGAAACCTGCTACTGTATGTCCAACACATTTACTCTGGTAGAAACCTGCTACTGTATGTCCAACACATTTACTCTGGTGGAAACCTGCTACTGTATGTCCAACACATTTACTCTGATAGAAACCTGCTACTGTATGTCCAACACATTTACTGATAGAAACCTGCTACTGTATGTCCAACACATTTACTGATAGAAACCTGCTACTGTATGTCCAACACATTTACTCTGATAGAAACCTGCTACTGTATGTCCAACACATTTACTCTGATAGAAACCTGCTACTGTATGTCCAACACATTTACTGATAGAAACCTGCTACTGTATGTCCAACACATTTACTGATAGAAACCTGCTACTGTATGTCCAACACATTTACTGATAGAAACCTGCTACCGTATGTCCAACACATTTACTGATAGAAACCTGCTACTGTATGTCCAACACATTTACTGATAGAAACCTGCTACTGTATGTCCAACACATTTACTGATAGAAACCTGCTACCGTATGTCCAACACATTTACTGATAGAAACCTGCTACTGTATGTCCAACACATTTACTCTGATAGAAACCTGCTACTGTATGTCCAACACATTTACTGGTAGAAACCTGCTACCGTATGTCCAACACATTTACTCTGATAGAAACCTGCTACTGTATGTCCAACACATTTACTGATAGAAACCTGCTACTGTATGTCCAACACATTTACTGATAGAAACCTGCTACTGTATGTCCAACACATTTACTGATAGAAACCTGCTACTGTATGAGTAGCATGATGAGTGTGTGGATGAGTGTGTGTGGCACAGACTGTGGCCAGGGCTGTGACAATGTCCAACACATTTACTCTGATAGAAACCTGCTATGTCCAATACATTTACTTTTTATAAATAGTGATCTATAGTGATCTACAAGATCACAGCCACTTGTGATGTACACGTCAGTGTACATCACAGAATTAAATACAGGACATAAAGTATTATTATTATATTTTATATCGCATTATATCACGTTTTGTGAGCTTGTACTATTTTCACTATGTGTGTGCGACACTAAGCTTGTGTTATCACACAAGTAGTGAAAATATCAGATACAGGTATACAAGCTGCTATGATTTTGTAGATCACCGACTAAAGTAGTAAAGTATTCACAAAGAAACATAACAAGTTTAAATGTAGAGACATGATGTTTCTGCCCGACAGCTACGATATATTAACACTTTGATTGCTACAGGATCTCGGCAGGCCTATTTTGATGTTGCTACCGTTTAACATTGCACAAAGGCCTTGTTCGGGGGCCCACAGCAAAATGTTCTCTTATAGCGAGAATCACACGCATACATCAAAAGAAAGCTGAACTTGTCCACTTCAATTCAAAAAATACATTTTGATTTTACCATGTTCCATTCTGGAGATATTGACCTTTTTGCAACACCTGCATTTGCCTGGAAGTGGTTATCTTGAACAGCGAGCAGAGTTATGGATGGTTTAAAGTCAGAGACATTGACAGGCAGATATACAATTGAACCCAATAAATATCCTATACATCCTATACACCGAATGAAAGCCCTGAATGTGTACTTTTACGTGGAAAACAGTATACATTGATCCCATCTACAGTTAGACAGTAATTGGTTATTGAATGCAGCTTGTGCCCACCAGATAACTTCAGAGAAGACATGGACGTGAACTCCTCAATATTCACAAAATAAGGCCTATAGCGACATATAAATACTATATACCGTATGAAACAGAAGACTCTCTGACTCTCTACAGTTGCGCGGTGCAACTGTAGAGAACAGTTGCACCGCTCACTTCACAGGGGTGTGATTTTTATTATTACAGTAGAAGTTTACAGACCAAACTGTAAATAAAAGGTTTACATGACTTTCTGTCTCAGTCCGTATATAGCGAGCTGTAGTGAATAAGTACAGAACAGTTGCAACGCTCACTTCACAGGGGTGTGATTTTTATTATTACAGTAGAAGTTTACAGACCAAACTGTAAATAAAAGGTTTACATGACTTTCTGCCTCAGTCCGTATATAGCGAGCTGTATTGAATAAGCAGAGAACAGAATATGGGACAGAGTTGCACCACTCACTTCACATGGGTGTGATTTTTATTATTACTACAGTAGAAGTTTTTTTCTTATGAAAGCAGAGAGTCTTCTGTTTCATATGGTATATAGTATTTATATGTCGCTATAGGCCTTATTTTGTGAATATTGAGTTCGGGTCCATGTCTTCTCTGCAGTTATATCTGGTGGGCGCAATGTGCATCCACCCAGTAACCAATTTATGACAAACTGTACATGGGTTCAATGTTTACTCTTTTCCTCGTAAAAGTACACATTCAGGGCTTTCATTCGGTGTATAGGATGTATAGCATATTTATTGTGTTTATTGTTATATCTGCCTGTCAATGTCTGACTATAAACCTTCATAACTCTGCTTTCTTTAGATGAGGATGATGATGATGATGATTGCCGCCTCGCCTAATCTATCTCACTGCTTTCATTGTTTTGATCGCAGTAACATTGGGGGGGGGGGGGGGGTCATGGGCACATTGGGCAGCAAAAGTCTTGATCCGTACGGCTATAAAAAGTCCCATTCCACCGTTCGGTTCAGAACTATAGTATAACGGTGAGACGCGTTGTCATCATCAGCTGATTTTGTTTTTCAAGCTAGTATAGGGGAACATGCCTGGGCATGCTAGCCTGGCACGGCCAGACTCATAGCGAGGGTTCACTGATGTTTCCTCCGGGGAAGAATCTTCAGTGAATCCCCGCTATGAGGCTGGCCAAGCCAGGCTATGGGCATGCAGCTTGGGGGCGATGGAGAAAAAAAAAAGCTTCACCCGGCTGTGATGTCGACAAGGAAAAAATGACTTCCACAGATCACAACACCACTGTTTAGGACGCGGAAAAGTTCGTTATACATTACACCCGGGTCGATTACGTCCCCGACGCGTTCATTGCGGTCTTATCACTACAATTATAATGAATAAAAAAGCGTTACAATCACACGTCCGAGCGATCTCCGATTATGACGGCTCTGCATGGCGATACGTGATCCACCAACGGAACACTGTCTGTTGTCGTGGCGGCCCCTCGATACTGTGGTTAGTTCGTAGTATTGTAGGCTCTGGGATCGTTTGGTCGCTACAGTATGAAGAAGGAAACATGCATCTGTCCATGTGTGTTGCAGACGTTATGCAATGGCGATCCGGTGCATATGTGTTTAGGCAGCGTTCCGTTCATCATGTTTTTTTCCGAGAGACAGAGGAGAGCCCCCATCTCGCAAGATCCTCCTCCTGGAGAAACAGGAGGGGAGGGGGGAATCGAGTATTATAGTGTTGGGTGAAATGTCCGAGGTGGAAAGCCTGGTGAGGCGAGGTTAGGTGAAATTTGATTCTTTTCACACACCGACTAGATCGGCATGGGCGCATCCATTTTACACTGGCTTCTACGCGTAAAGCGGCCCGCCCTCCTGTTTTCTTTTTTTTTTTTCTGATCACGTGAGCGGGACTAAGCAGCAATGACAGGGGGATGGTTCTTCATTGTCCGGGTGGGTAAAAAGATGAATGAAAGTATGCTATAAAAAAGTGATTAGAACGTATGGATACGTGGTTCGCACCGGACGTTTGATTAATTGATAACGTATTGATACGCGATTAGCGTTCGCTGTGTTAAGCATATTAAAAATATATTAAGCATATTAAAAAAATGATTACATTAAAAATATCAATCTGGTTTTGTTGTATTAAATCATGTGTATATATTTACTTTATATATAAATATTTCCATTGATATCTGTTCATAAATATTAGTCCAGACTGCAGCAAGACGTCAGTGTACATCACAGAATTAAATACAGGTATTATTATTTTATTTTATATCGCATCACGTTTTGTGAGCTTGTGGACAAATAATCAAGTAAAAGTACCTTCAAATTGTACTTGGTTTTGATTGATTACATTTTTTATCTCACAGTATGTAGAATGAAGGGTACATTTCATTTTATTTCACAGTATGTAGAATGGGTACATTTCATTATTTCACAGTATGTAGAATGGGTACATTTCATTATTTCACAGTATGTAGAATAGGTACATTTCATTATTTCACATATGTAGATACATGTGGGTACATTTCAAACGAAAGCACAAGTCAATACAAGAACTGCACTACTAAGATAGGGTCCTCCATTTTCAATTCATCAGAAAGTACAGTAGTTCAGTAAATGTACGTACTTAGTTACCTTCCACCAGTGATTATGAGTAAATATAAAGTCATAATAAAACATTGCAGATTGTCTATTTCCTCAGTTTGGCCTGTAGCGCCATCTGCTGGCTCACATGTCTACATGCTCAACATTATGTAGAAGGATTTGAACCGGGAAATCACCGATTATGTTCCAGTGGATGTTTTGTCTTCTATTCATAGTAAATAACATTAGATCATCTGAGCTTTATGCATTTTTATACTGAATAGAAAGTCACTTCAATCAGTCAGTATTATGTTGTTGGTTATTACGGAAACTATTCCATGTTTTAAGAACAATGTCCAATTTAATTACAATTTAACCATATAGCAGACACTTGCAAGTGATAAATAAGAATAAGTGAACATGAACTGTAGTCAAAAAACAAGGTAAATATAGTCACCTACTAGCGGTAAATAGAATGCAGTGAACAATATAGTGCCTCAAATAAACTATAGGATAGCAGCTAAACAAGTAACCTATAGTATTTATCTAACAACCTGATATCTAAGTACCTTTCTGTACATTTGTGGTCGAGAAACAAAAAAAACTAAACTTATGAAACAAAAACATGAGAACACGTGAGTTATCTGCATAGTAAACTAGCATCTGTTATTCTGTTGAAGGAAAAAAAATGATGTGCCAAAGCAGCATGGATACAAGGAGAGTTCCGTTATTTAGTAGAATTATTAAATCATATATTATTAGAATATCTGAGCTGTCTGCTACCCCCCACAGAGGCACAAATTTACACAACTTCAAAATCTCTGGACTTTCTAATCAAAATTGACCTATGACCTTTAATCTTTAACCCTGATAAAAGTAACTAAAATGCATGTAATACATATATTTGTGTGATCATTAGAATGTCTAGAACATGTATCATGTATTATTGTGAAAGATATCCACCAAATGTAAATTATTAATTTATTATTATTATTGTAATAATAATAATAATAATAATAAGATTTTCATTCAACTTTTTTTTTTTTTTTTAACATATTTTTTTAACATAAGTCATAGTAGTACAAAGTAGTAGTAAGGTTGAAATCTCTTTTTTGCAAGTATAAATTTATCCGGGTCTTACAGGGTTAAAACAAAGTATATACAGTGAAACAACAACCATTGTTGTTGAGCTTGTGAGTTTTTCCACTGGTGTTTAGATGTTGTGCAGACAAATACAGAGGAGTACACAGCAGGACACAGAAACATGACATAATGGAGGTCCAGTTTGTTGAGCAGTTGAAATGAATTAATGAACTAGTATCAGTTCTCTTATAATGAGAAAAAGAGGTTGTGCATCAGCAATGGTTTTCATTGGAGTGCTAAACCCAAGTCCAGTATACATAAAAAAGTAGGAATTAAATAAATCCATTAGAACATGTTCTGATGAAGGCTCATGGCCAAAACGCGTAAGCGCTCCTTTTTGGTGTGTGCCAATAAATACATGTCTGCCATTAATTTAATTTTTTGGATGTGCTACGTTTTGGGATTTTTTTTTAAATTACTACTTTTTGATGTTCAAAAATAATATTGCCAACAAAATGTATAATACACCACTATCATAATGGGTCCTACAACATCATTTAACCCAGATTTGGCTCAAACAAGGGTTTCAATTCGTTCTCGTGGTATACTGTATGCCATCAAAATGGGATACAGTATCAACGCCCTACCAACAGTCATAAAGAAGTGTGAGTCCCTACTGTCTTTCCAAACCGCTCTAAAAGAACAGGCACAGTGCTGCCATTCAGAACTGACCTCATGTAAACATAGTATTAGTATTGTGTATATTTGTCTATCTTTAATGCTTTTCGATGATCGGGTTGATAACATTATCAATGCAACCACAAAGACACACGATATAGAATGAACTATAGCCTACTAGATACTGTAAAAATAAGTAAAAATAAAACATTGTTATTGTTGCTGTCAGTCAGAAACCTTGTATCTCTGCATTTCAACGTTTAATGTGTTGTTTTGGTGTCAAATTAATGTCCTGTTTCATCATACTAGAGTGTCACACACACAATGAGTGAGATGTGATGTGTTGTGAGCTTGTAGATCAGCTATCAGCTTCACCAGTTTTGTTTGAATGTTTTTAAAATATTCCCCAAATTTGAGGTTCCTCTGAACAACACAGAACACCTAAAGAGGGCGCCAGATGTCTTTGCTTTGCTGCACATTTAGGCTGCAGGTAAAAATGGAAAATGGTGCATTTATATAAAGCGCTTTACATAGATTGTGAATTACATTCACACACGCACGCACGCACGCACGCACGCACGCACGCACGCACGCACGCACACACACACACACACACACACACACACACACACACACACACACACACACACACACACACACACATTTGAAATGTTTATTTATGTCCACATAATGAGAAGTACAGGAATACCTTGTACAGAGGACATAAACACTGCCAGTGCAGTTTGACAGTGGGAGAGCAGCCGTTACAACGTGCATGGACGGCAAAGCATCATTACATACAGTACAGCTGACATGTCGGACACAGGGCAGCAGACATAAATCATGGATAAAGGAAACAACGCCTCCTCTAAATTGAGCGGCTTCCAATAATGGCTGAAACTGAGCAGTACCTCGCTAACTGCTTGGCTCTCCTTTTGGAAAGGCCGGCCATTTGTAAGCCCCTCACAACCAACTTATGCACATGCCCTAGGCTGCCAAAGATAAAAAATAAAAGTTTACATCTGTAGCCTAGCTGTGAGATGGTCTGCACTAGCTGCTGATACTTCAGCACTTTGGTTAGAAAGGCTTCTTCCAGGCTATAGTCAAAGGTACAGCCGACCTCGAGAATGAACACCTCTCTATGGTTTTCATTTACAACAATGACAATTCAGCTAACACAATCAGGGGTGTTAGCTGAAATGTTAGAGAACACAGAATCATCATTACACGGGTTAAACATCCTCGGCTTCACAGTAGAATGCTTATAAAGCATGATGGCGGACCTGAAAATGGAAGAGATGTCTTTCGATATCAAATCCACTATTCTGTCATGGTCTGGCTGTTCTACCGGCCACTCTACCGCTGAGCCACTGCCACCCAGGTGCTGGACAACAATGCAAAGAACAATGACAAGTTAAAGTATCCACACAATTGTAGCTCAATAACAAATGAATTCACAATTCCAGTGTTTAGGTCTTCATCAGACATCATTTGTGGAACTGAAGACTATAAATCCGTAGCAGGATGTTGTTTTCTTTTAGCTTGTCTGGAGAGTGAGAGAAGAGAAGTAGAGAGACTGTTCAGTTCCAGCATGCTGTGTAGTGTGTGTGCAATGCTCAAACTATGTTCACATCTGGATGGTGTCACGTGTCAGGAAACATGACAGCCTCTGATTGGCCGCTTTCAACGCGCAAATGCATGCACGCACGCACGCACACACACACACACACACACACACACACACACACACACACACACACACACACACACACACACACACACACACACACACACAGTAAAGTCAAGTGAATTTCAGACTTTCTATTTCATGGGAATTCAAGCTTAGCTTACTCGATAGTGAAAGTTAGAAGAACGTAGTAGCCGAGAGAGAGAGAGAGAGAGAGAGAGAGAGAGAGAGAGAGAGAGAGAGAGAGAGAGAGAGAGAGAGAGAGAGAGAGAGGAAGTGGGAAGTCCTACTACTGTAAGTAACATTGTCTTCATGAGGTTGTGAGTCACCAGACAGAGGTTAATGCGGATTTGAAAGACAGTCGTATGGTCAAGATTATACCCAGAAACTGTAAGTTTAATTTACCACCTTATTCTTAAAGATGTAATTGTGACTTGTAAGTATTTGTTTATTATTAAAATGAAACCATATTTTTGTAAAAATGTCTATGTCGCAGATATGGTATGAGCCTATTTGTGAAATCATGTTTCCACTCGTCCTTACTTAACCCCTTCCTTCCTACCATCAGAACAACAACTGTATTTTTTGTACTGTATATCTCAAATGGTTTGAGTGACTATGACAGGTCTGATACATATTTTTAATTCAAGTACAACTTCAAAAGAACAGTAAGACGCCTGGGGGCGAGAAGCGACCACTGGCCATATATGGGGAGCGTGTCTTGAGTGTACAGGGTTTGATGAGGTCAGATCAACTTAGGAATGTCAGAACCGGTCAGCTCCATATATGGAGATCTAAGGGTGGCAGTGTCTTGAGTGTACAGGGTTTGATGAGGGCCCAGGTAGGGCCGGGTCTTAATTTCCAGGCCTGTTGAGAACTCTAGTTTTTGTCAGCTGCCAACTTTGGGGCAGGCCTGTCTAGAGTTTAAATGGACAGGTATCAGTCAAAAGGGAGACATCGAAGAGGAAGGATGGATGGGGAAGGATCAACATATGGAATGTCAGAACAGGTTATGACATATATCCATATACTAATATTGATGACATCAGGGACCTCCATATATGGGCTTAATTGCGACAGCAGGTCGCATTTACTATATGATTTGATCCCTGATTTACTATCATCCCTGATGATGTCATAGTGATGTCACGAGACCTGGTCACAATATATGTGGGCTTTCCCCATGTACGGTGATTGTGGGGATTGTGAGTGAAGTGACGTGATGTGACAAATTGAGTTACAGAAATGTATGGGGATTGTGAGTGATGTGACAAAAAACACACGTTTCATAGTTAACTGCGACCTTCTGCCCTGAACCTTAACAATTACACACAGGGTGGAAATTTTTGTTTTCTTCATGTATCTATACTACAATGAAGAAATACTTAGTAAGAAAGTAATAAGTCATGTATTGACATTTTTATTCAAGCAAAATTACAGATGTATTGTCATCAAAATGTACTTAACATATCAAAAGTAAAAGTAGCCGAATCATTCTGCAGAATGTCTTTTTTAAAATAAAATAAATGTCAAACATCTTTCAAACATAGCCAATCTGCAAGCTCACAATGTGAACTCTATAAGTAACTCAGTAAATACATTTGCCTCTGATGTATTGAAGTAGATAGTGAAGTATTGAAACATATGGATACAGTATTCAAATGAAGTAAAAGTGCCTCAAAATGGTATTCAGTACTTGTACTTACTTTCTTTCAAGCAATGATTACACAACAACCTTACATTTCTAAAACTGAACCTTTCTTCAGTTAAATACATAATACATGTTTGAATAAATGTATTGAACACATTTTCTTTGTCAACCCACAGCTATTCTGAAGCAAATAAATGGATCTGGTAGCACAGAGCATGAATGAGCTCCGAGAGGTTCCACCAGGGACCACATCTGTCCCAACAGAAACACATCCCATAATACAGCTCATTATGAGTGGCGACCTCAAGAAGTTCAAGAAATCAATCCGAGGCAAAGACATCAATGTCCTTTACCCATGCAAAGAGCTCCGCTATCATATATGTCCTCTAAGTGCTGCTGTGGCATTTCACAAGGAAGACATTTTTACCTTCCTTCTGAAAGAGCGTGCAAACCCAGATCTGTTATCCACAAATAACTTGACACCTCTGCACCATGCCCCCTTTTACAAAACGCCACTTGAGTTTGTGCACAAACTGCTTAAAGCAGGAGCAAATCCAAATGTTATCGCAAATGGTCCCTGCGCTATGACACCAACTCAGGTTGCTGCCATCAGTAAGAGAGGTGATATTGTTAAAGTCCTAATCAAAGCTGGAGGAATTATACAACCAATCTCTGCTGAACATCCTGCTCATGGTATTTTCAATGTAAAAATATCTGACATGATGCATGAGCTTGCATTGAGCGACGGTGAATATTTTTCTAAAATAAAACCTTTTATAGATCTGGGCATTGCCGTGCAACAGAAAACACCAACAGAAGTTTTCAGCATTTTTGATCGTTACATGCTGGAGGAGGATCCTCAGACCCATCTGACCATGATTGACATGCTCTTTTCTGTCCAAGAAGATAAGACAAAAGACTGTTCTTCAAGAGAAGAGTATCGTCAGAGAACGATTAAGTGGTTGAAGGACAATGACAAGCTGAACTGCTATATTGAAAATGCAGACAAGCGGCTCCCAAAAATACACAATATAACCCTGCAGACTTTAGTTGTTAATAGTCTACATGCAATTTTCTGCACAATGAAAGAGATACCCAGTGAGTTATCACTGTCTATGATCCCCAAGGTGCTGAAACTCCTTTCCACAAGCGCTCAATTTCCACAAATACAGCCTTATGTTATGATGACAATATATGTGATTGCACAAAAAACTAAAGTCAAAGATGACTGGAATCAGGACCTCATGCATACATTGTGCACAACGATTGTTCCTTTTGTGAAGAAAGAGCACTCCTATGAGATGAGAGTGTATACATATGGCATACTGGCAAACCTGCTTCCATGTGAACATGCTAATGACATCTTTGCATCAGTGGGAATAGATCATGTGCCTGAGGAAATAATTGCATCTGTAGAAATGGGGATGGATAATAACCTGAAAGAAGAGCTAACAGAATTGCAAAAGTATCTGAAAAAAACAAGCTCAGCCTCAGAGTGTGATGTTTCCACAACTGCCAAAACAGAGCCTTTAGGATCCAAGAAGAAGAAGAAGAAGAAATTAGGAAAGCAAGAGGAGCAGAAAGATGAAGTTCATGTTGATGCAGATAAGCCAACAACTGTTCCTGTTGAGGAATCTGGTCTGACTGGAGGTTCACATGTACAACCTATCCACCCCGTAGCCAGTGTGTCACCAAAACCACAACCTATCCACCCCGTAGCCAGTGTGTCACCAAAACCACGGGAATGGCACCAAATCAGTCAAAGATGGAAGCAACAGTTAGAGAAGCTTGCAGACATAGATGAAAGCAAAGTGATCAAAGTTGGGAGTCTTGTGTTTGTGAAAGATGATGAATTCCGCATTGCAAAGGGAAGTGATGGAACTGAGGTATTCTTGGGGCTAAGAGATGACGGCACTGAAGTTGCAGTTAAGAGAATGTCCAAATCCAACTACCAAGTGCTGAAGAATGAGGAAGGCTTTTTACGTCTTCCAAAGCTTGATCATCCTTCGATTGTACGATATGTCGACTTTGCAGAGCATGAGGAGTGGGACTTTGGATACCTTGGTCTTCAGTTATGTGAATACACACTGGAAGAATACATCAATGAATCAAACAATCACTTTCCTGAAGAGAGCCGTAGTGAAATGAGGAGGGATCTTGCAAAGCAGGTTCTCAATAGCTTGAGTGTTCTTCATTGTCACAATCCTCAAATTCTCCACCGAGATATCAAGCCCCAGAATGTCTTGATTGGTAAGATATAGACGGAATTAAGAGCACACAGTTTCAGAGATTGAAACTACATACAATAACATGTAATTTCCATGAATCTTAATAATATCTTATTATATTGATCTGCTCAATTTGCCTTGCAGATGTAAACAATAGGGCAAGATTAGCAGATTTTGGAATAAGCCGCCGGTTACCCAAAGGACAAACAACCCTACGAACAAGCAGTGCAGGAACGAAATGCTGGAAGGCAAAGGAGACTTTGAACGAAGACAGTGAAATTGCATATAAAAGAAGCACTGACATCCAGGTTAGTGTGTGTGTGTGTGTGTGTGTGTGTGTGTGCGTGCAATAAATGAAAACGGAAAACATGTAATCTTACTCATTTTCATGCTCCTTTTTAGGTGGCTGGGATGTTGACGTATTACATCCTTTCTGGAGGACACCATCCATTTGGCACCGGCTTTAGATGTGAAGCCAACATTTACGATGGAATCTACAACCTGGATCACGTTCAGGATGTGGTTGCCAAGGATCTCATCGAGAGGATGATCCATAAAGACCCAAAGAAAAGACCTAAAATGGAGGAATGCTTGGCTCATCCCTATTTCTGGACAAACAAAACGTACAAGAAACAATTACATGTTTTCCATTACACTAGTAGTAGTAGTAGTAGTAATGTTATCTGTAGTTAATATCATGGCTTAGTGCAAAAAGCAAATAGCCGATCTACAAGCTCACAATGTTGGGAGCTTGTAGATCAGTTAATGTGGTTATTTATTTATTTTTTCTGCCAGTAATTTATAATTTTTTGATCCAACAGTAAGTTTTCTACCAACATGGTTTTCTTTTGTGCACAATATATCTTTGTTTTGTGAATTCTTCCAGGAGAATTGATTTCCTGCAAAAGGTTGCAAATGAGAAGGAAATCGACAAGCACTATGAAAACCCTGAGCACCACAACGTCTTGGCTGTGTGGAACCAGTGTGCTGAGGAGGGACTGTTCAGCACATGGAAACACACCATGAAACACAAGGTGACTAAATCATGTTTATAATATACACATATATGTCCATTACACTAAATCATCTGTATAAAATACACATATGTCCATTACAATTTAGGCATTTATCAGACGCTCTTAATCCAGAGCGATTTACATTAAGCAAGAACAAAAAACATGGTATCCTATACATAAAAAGTCATCAAGAATCATATGTAAGCAGAACAGTGGAATATCTATATAATTAAACTATGCATATATACTATATAGTGCTATGTCTACATAAAATGCTATCTAAGTTACATAAGTTTAGCCTTTGCATACGCCTGTACGGTCGTCGGGGCTAGGGCAAGTGCTACAGCAAGTGTCGCGGCAGGCTAAGATGGAGTCTGAAGAGGTGTGTTTTCAGACTAAATCATATGTATACTGTAGTCCATTAGACTAAATCATATGTATATGGGGTGTAACGATATAGTAACTGTGTATAATATACACATATATGTCCATTTGTCACGATGTGGTTCTGGAGGTGTAGGACTCAGGTGCAGAACGAACCAGGCACAGGCAGAGGAGTGAATATTCAAGTGGTTTTAATTCTCAAAAACACACTGTGAAATAACTTGGAACAACTAGGACATAACTAGGACTTGGAATAACTATGAATAAACTAGGGAAACACAAGGAACAGACCACATCATTCACGACGACGAACTGACAAGGAGCTGAAAACGCTGGGGCATATATATAGACAAGTCTACACACAGGTGAACAGAAACACACAATCAACACTGGGATAGGCTAACGGGCAACAGAACACAGGTGGCTATGGTTACACTGATACAGGGAGGTGAGACAAGGCAGGTGACAGCAAACAAGGCAGACAGGAAATCACAGAACACTACTACAAAATAAGGTATACAGAACACAAATACAAGTAATAAGTCCCAAAACACAGACAAAGTCCAAGGGCAGAGGAGTGTACCTAGGAGTGTACTAAATCATGTAGGGTTCAGGTGTGTCCATTAGACTGAATCATGTAGGGTTCAGGTGTGTATGTGTGTGTGTGTGTGTGTGTGTATATTAGACAACAAGTCCGTTTCATGTTGAAGTTGTGTGTTTTTCCAGTTGTCACATGAGGTGTTTGAGGAGATGATGAACAGGAGGAAGAGGAATCCCTACCATGATGATGTGGTTGGACTGCTGCGCTTCATACGCAATCTCCATCAGCACCAGTACGTTGAATTTGATCACAACAAAGTGGTGCAGCTAAAAATTCTCATAACCCATTTAGACCTGAGGCCGATTCTAAAAACATCTTCTTAATCCTGAAGTTTTCTGAAAACATTCAATTTTGTTTTCAATTACAAAAACAATTATGTCATGTAGGCCTACATACTGTAGCAACAGCAACCCAGAAATGGGTTCCCAATTGATTGAATTAGACATAACTGTAAAAACAGCACACAGAGTGCAGTCAAACACTTATTCCAAATAGGAAGTACAACAACAACAAAAGTCCTTGCGGTCTTGTTTCCATTTAGGTGCTATATGCAAAATCCATAGACATGACATGAAGAATAACAACACAAATCTATATCATCAATAACAAAACAGAAATCTATATCATTTCAGAAAAAAATAAAAAGTATAGTATGTACAGAGGGGGAAAAAAGTAAGCGGTGGTGATCTGTTTAAGGGGGAATGATCAGTCAAAGTCTATTTTCCATTTGTATTACCTACAGTGTGATCACTTCTCTGGGTGTGGACCCAGAGTGTTTTCACTCATTTATAAAGCAGCAGTTACAGTAGACACATGGCAGGGTTTTCATCATAACATTTAGTGTTCAGCCCTTTACCTAGAACACTAAACACAGGTGATTTTCACCCGGACAATTATATTATTGTAATTTTCATAATGTTGCTGATGTCTGAGGTGTCATGATTTGTTTCCCTGCCCACATCCCTGTTTTTTTTTCTTTTTTTTCTACAGGCAGGTGTTTGGGTAGATTTCACCCGAGTTTAGTCATAGACTGATAGAGAAAAATCCCATACACCCACAATGGACTTTTATTTTTTATACTTTTTTTCACTGGACATTTCTCACATTTCCCAGGAATGGGTGGACCAAAGGAGAAGTTCCCTGCTCCATTACATTTTTAAATACTACCCTTACCCACATTTTTTTCACCGATTTTGCCCCCCTATGATATTATTTTTTTGCGCCTAGAGGTGTGTTCAGTTGGCATGCTTTCCCCAGAGCAGGAGCACATCACTCTTCCATGGGCTATAGACCGTAAGGCTATGGAGCAATATAGAACTGGGCATAACGGGCAACGGATATGGGATCTCTTAAAGGCAATGGCGCATGGACCCGTGATTGATTTAATTATTGGAACGCCCAAACCACACCTATGCATACTATAACGGGTAATGGAGGTGTTTTGGGGATTTAGACAGGTAACCAAAATACCAACTTTAGTGGGGGAACACCCCTTCCCCACTGATAAATCCCCAAACAGTGTATTTAGAAAGATCGAACGAAAATGGAGCCCTAGCGTTTATAAAGCAGCAGGGTGTTCATCATAACATGTAGTGTTCAGGGTGTCCATCATAACATCATATGTAGTGTTCAGGGTGTCCATCATAACATGTAGTGTTCAGGGTGTCCATCATAACATGTAGTGTTCAGGGTGTCCATCATAACATGTAGTGTTCAGGGTGTCCATCATAACATGTAGTGTTCAGGGTGTCCATCATAACATGTAGTGTTCAGGGTGTCCATCATAACATGTAGTGTTCAGGGTGTCCATCATAACATGTAGTGTTCAGGGTGTCCATCATAACATGTAGTGTTCAGGGTGTCCATCATAACATGTAGTGTTCAGGGTGTCCATCATAACATGTAGTGCTCAGGGTGTCCATCATAACATGTAGTGTTCAGGGTGTTCATCATAACATGTAGTGTTCAGGGTATTCATCATAACATGTAGTGTTCAGGGTGTTCATCATAACATGTAGTGTTCAGGGTGTCCATCATAACATGTAGTGTTCAGGGTGTCCATCATAACATGTAGTGTTCAGGGTGTTCATCATAACATGTAGTGTTCAGGGTGTCCATCATAACATGTAGTGTTCAGGGTGTCCATCATAACATGTAGTGCTCAGGGTGTCCATCATAACATGTAGTGTTCAGGGTGTTCATCATAACATGTAGTGTTCAGGGTATTCATCATAACATGTAGTGTTCAGGGTGTTCATCATAACATGTAGTGTTCAGGGTGTCCATCATAACATGTAGTGTTCAGGGTGTTCATCATAACATGTAGTGTTCAGGGTGTCCATCATAACATGTAGTGTTCAGTGGTCACTGCTGTGTGTGTTTACAGTGCTGAGGCTGCTGCTGACATTGACCTGATGGAGATGTTTCCTGCTCTCATCGTAAGTGTCTACAAGTTCACTCTGAACCAAGGCTGGAACACACGGATCACCCTGGAAGATTTCTATCCAGCAAAGTCCACAAATCACAGCTTGGACGACACCCTGGGCAAACTCTCCCTGTTGTAACTTAATGGGTTGCCCAAAATGTAGATTGCAATCTACCAGTAGATCACAAAGGCTGTGCAGGTAGAACACATGACATTCCCTGAAATATAACAAAATCACAAAACTCCTCATCCCACTAAACCAGAATCAGAATAGGGTGGACGTGGTGTGTTTTTGCTAGGATGGAACTTACCAGCACTCCACTTGCCTCCACACTTCCACACAGACTATTCACAAGTACTCTTCCTTGGGTCTATAGGCTCATTATCCGGCCCTCAATGTCTTCACATTATTGTACAGTTAATAAAACACATTATTCAGTGTAACGCCAGCTCCGCTATTCAGGTATATTTCTCTCAGGTCATTTTTAGCAATGGGATACATATATATTTTTGGTGGGTAGATCTTGAAGAGCTGGACTGGTCATTTTAAAAGTAGATCTCAAGTCAAAAAAGTGTGCAGGGCACCCCTGGACATAATTTTATGACATGATTGATTGAAAGCTGCTAAATTCATATATGATTGTTTACAGATGAAGAGATTGATTTAATTTAATACAGTCTATTGATATTAATTAAATTTAATACAGTCTATTGATATTAATTTAATTTAACATAGATTGACATTGAATTGAGACTTTTATTTTTGTATTGCCCCCAACCAAAGGGTTATAACTCAAGAAACGTCATGTCCCACAATGCTTTGCGGCTAAAACCAGATGTTAGTAAAAGAGCAGCATTCTATTGTTGTTATTCAGAGATATTGACCAATAGCATACGAGAGAAAACGCATGGATGCCAAATGATGCCAAAACATAATTTCTGTACTATTTTATGCCTTAATTCCTCGATTCCATTTGTTGTCCATGATGGAATGTGTTGTTTTATAATCTATACAAGCAGCACATTTACTGTATGTAACACTGAATTAAATAAAGAATGATATAAAATATAACTAAAGTTGTGTACAGATATCTCTCTGTCATGCAGAGCAGAGTTTCACAAACTTTTCAGGTTGAGGCCCAAAGGAGAGATCAGACGTTTGTTCCGGGACCCCAACTAGTGAAAATAGCAGATCTACAAGCACGCAACACGGTGCTTCTCGCCGCGTTGCAAGCTTGTAGATCAGCTATTTTCACTGGTTCTTAGGATATTGTTTATGGCTTCTTTGCCTTTATTTGATAGGGTACAGTAACGTGACAGGAAAGGGGGAGAGAGATGAGGGGAGGACATGTGGCAAAGGCCGACTCAAACCCGCGTCACGCCGTCAGGCTGGATTGCCGGCCTAGGTGCCGGCCTAGGGTCTAGGAGCCGCGGCCCAGGCCTTTTCACTAGTTCTTAATTATACATTTATTGCTTGTTCTAAAACGTATATTTTATTACATTAAAACTTTATTTCGTATTTGAATTTAGGAAAAGAAGATGGGATTCGTGGCCCATAGAAATGTGTCTCTGACACACTGTTTGGGAAACACTGTGTGTCATTATGCTCTACATTAAATATGAACGTTGTCTGGTGGAAACCTGCTACTGTATGTCCAACACATTTACTGTGGTGGAAACCTGCTACTGTATGTCCAACACATTTACTCTGGTAGAAACCTGCTACTGTATGTCCAACACATTTACTCTGGTAGAAACCTGCTACTGTATGTCCAACACATTTACTGTGGTAGAAACCTGCTACTGTATGTCCAACACATTTACTCTGGTAGAAACCTGCTACTGTATGTCCAACACATTTACTCTGATAGAAACCTGCTATGTCCAAAACATTAACTATTTATAAATAGTGAAAATAGCAGATCTACAAGCTCACAGCCGCTTGTAGATCTGCTATTTCCCCTATGTATGTGTGACACTAAGCTTGTGTCATCACACAAGTAGTGAAAATATCAGATCTATTTCAAGTTATAAAATAAACTGGACTAAATCTGCACTAATGTACCTAAAAACTACTCCTAACTCTGTGCTTGACCATGAGATCCCGGTTGTAACCCAATTTAAATATCTGGGTATTGATATATTTCCTTCAATTGAAAAAATTGTGTCTGTAAACTACAATAGAACCATTAGGTCAATCATAGACGATCTCAATCGATGGTGTAATATACCTGTCTCCCTCTCCGGAAGAGTCTCTATTATCAAAATGAACATATTACCTCGAGTAAACTTCTGTAGTTCCATGATTCCTATTGCCCCACCTGTTGCTCATTGGGAAAATTTACATAGAGCAATCTCAAAATTTATATGGCGAGGCAAGCGAGCTCGGGTTAAACTTACTACCTTACAAAATGAGCGGCAATCTGGCGGTCTAGCTGTACCAAATTTTAAATTATATTTTCAAGCGTTATCACTTCGTCCTCTGTTGAGTTGGTTTAATTTAAATTCTGAGGCCCCCTGGCTTAATATTGAAAAACATATTGTGGCACCGATTCGTTTACAGGACATTGTCTTCACAGATATTTCACCAAAGCAGTGTAGATTGCGTTATGGTCCAATAATAGCGCATGCCATATCCTTATGGCGCAAATATGAAAAGTTACTTAAATGGGATACTAAGTGGCATGAACATACTCCCTTATTCCATAACCCTTTATTGCTTAGCGGAGGCCGTTGTTTTGTAGCTCAATCATGGTCCAATTGTGGCATTCATGTACTTGCCGATGTTATGGATGATAATGGTTTAAGATCATTCTCTGATCTGAAAGAGTCGTATAACTTACCAGGTACCTCCTTTTTTTTATATTTGCAGCTCCGTTCGGCTATGCGAGCCTATGGAGTTCCATGGACCAAACCAGCTACTCACCCTTTAGTTACTCTCTCTAAAAAAACTGCAGGTCTGTCCAAAGGTCAAGTTTCTATAATTTATAAAGATCTATCACAAAGAGGTACTTCGTTAATACCCGTTATCCAATCTTGGAGCACAGACTTGGGATTAGAACATCATCAATCTATCAATTGGACCAGAGTGTGGGGAAATATTATTATGGCATCACGAAACCCAAATCATCAGCAGATTCATTTCAATTTTGTCCATAAAACATATCTAACCCCCCAGAAAGCTTATAGAATGAGACGTGCTATTTCACCAAACTGTACACTCTGTTCTTTAAATACTACTGGTACCTTTATACATATGATGTGGGAATGCCCCACAGTCAAAAGTTTCTGGGAACAGATAACTCATTATCTATCTAAAGTATTACAAAAACATATTCCCTGTTGTCCTAAATTATTGCTCCTTAATGATGATTCTTTAACTTTAAGTATTGTTCAGAGACGATTCTGGCTGGCAGGAAGTACCGCTGCAAAAAAAATGTTGGCACTGCGATGGCAAGCTCCACATTCTCTGCCCTTTAATCAATGGAAACAGTTATTAACTGATGTTGTAACAATGGAGCTTTCTACAGCTAGATTGAATGGTGCAAATTATCAAACAATAGATAGCTGGAACCATATTCTCTATCAAGTTAGGACCTCTACTGTATAACTAGCATGACATATATAACTAATTATATCTGTATAATCCCTTATTTTTTTTTGGTCTTTGTTGACACTCTTGCTCGTATCTTTTTCTTTTCAGGCCTATGACGGGGTGGGATGGGAGGGATTAATTTATTGTTCTTTATTTACAATTTGTTTTGATATATGTTTATGTTGCATTTAATTGTTATCATTACTATATTTTTTCTTTTCTTTTTTTTTCTTTTTTTTTTGTCAACGGTGGTTGGTGCAGGGGTTTGGGGGTAGGATTTAAAAAAATGAGGCAAGGGGCAAGCCACTGATAATAATTTGAATTACACTTTGTGTGCACCTTTTTTGGTATGCCTGTACCTGTGCCTTTCATTCAAAAAATGAAATAAAAATATATCAAAAAAAAAAAAAATATATCAGATCTACAAGCTGCTGTGAGTTTGTAGATCACCGACTAAAGTAGAGCATTTATTCACAAAGCAATGGGTACATTTCATTATGTCACAGTATGTAGAATGGGTACATTTCATTATCTCACAGTATGTAGAATGGGTACATTTCATTATTTCACAGTATGTAGAATGGGTACATTTCATTATTTCACAGTATGTAGAATGGGTACATTTCATTATTTCACATTATGTAGAATGGGTACATTTCATTATCTCACAGTATGTAGAATGAGTACATTTCATTATTTCACAGTATGTAGAATGGGTACATTTCATTATTTCACAGTA